>NC_080048.1:8873836-8933836 GCF_026212465.1 Amaranthus tricolor | reverse complement strand
GAAACTACTTTATTTTTAGATGTAATGGTGTGTTTCTTTCTATATATGAAATCGTACTATTAATCATTATAAGTTTGTAGGTCCCATATTCCATTAGAAGAGGGAGATTTACCAGAATATTATAGCTCAATTGCAATTATCAATTAATGAAAAATCTTCGCCTAATAATATGTTTTTGGGAGCTCCATTTTAATCGTTCTCTTCCATTTTCTATTAGAAGGTTTCTGTGTTTTGATTGGTACATGCAACTTCGCATAAAACATCTTTTGGGGCAGGTAGTACAATCTAAACCTTTGATTACAGTTAAGAAAAACCCCAAGTAATTCTTCTAATATGAGAAGAATAAACAATATTTAAGAATACTTAAGATGAAAGAGAGAGTAAGAGTTGTTTACTGAGAAAAATAAAAGTGATATTCCACTAAAGTTACCTGAAGAAAATATGGGAGTAGAAGAACAAACTGCCATTTCAAAAGGCGATTTTGTTTTTGATGTTTTTTTCAATTTTACTCATACATAGAAAAATGCCATCTTAAATAGCGGTTTACATGCAAATCAAAAGCAAACCGCTATTTCAAATGTGATTTAATATTAAACAAAAAGAAAAATAATAATTTATGTATAGTCTTACGTGGTCAGTAGGAATGGAATTAAGTTTCCATTTAGCCTAAAGTTGGAATATTGTTGATGGATAACAATATTTTGGGAAAACATTCAATTATTTAGTTTATAGTATGTAATAAGTTCGTATCAATAATTTATATAACATAATTCAATATTAGCCAAAATAATTCAGTTTATCCGTTTTTAAAAATGTTAAATTACTCAATATAGTTAATTTTTGAAAGGACTAAAAAAGACAGGTTGGTTAATTTTATTTGCCACATAAGCAACAATCATACTATTAACTAAAAGAACTGGAAAATTCCATGTGGCATCCTCACAATGGTTTTCCATATGAAACAATCAAATTAATTAAATGCTATATTTATTAAACTAAATGAGGTAAAGTTGATTTTATTTTACTAAAGTTAAATAAATCCACCAATCATACTATTAATTAATAGAATTGGGAACTTCTATGTGAAATTCTCTCAATGATTTGCCACAAGGAATGATCATATTAATTAATTGCTATATTTATTAAACTAAAAAAGGTAAAGTTGATTTTATTCTATTAGACCAAAATAAATCCACCTATCATACATTATACTACCTCCTATTCAACTCATTAGTCTTTAGTTTTTCAAATTTGTCAAGACAATATTTTAACTCTTAATATCTCTAATTCTTCTTAATCAAAAATCATAAAAAGTTGATATTAATATTCCAAGTATTGATACGAATCCAAAAAAATTCCACAGGACTATGTTTAAACTTATAGAGTAAGAATAAAATACAAATTAAAAGTGATAAGTGAACATTAATAAAAAAAAATAAATGGGACTAATGGGTAAAACAGGAGAGTACTAAAATACTTGGAAAATTTCAAGTTACAATCAAAGAGAGCTTGCCAAATGGAATACATTTATTTGCCGAAGAAAAATGACATTGTATTTGACGATGACCAATATCTCTATCATTAAATTATCTTTGACTAATATTTATTTATAGTTAAATTGATTAAATTAGAAAATATAAATATTGCATCATATATTGTTGAAAATTTCTAAAGGATAAAGTTAATTTATACATATAATTTTCAAAATTGAGTGTTTTACTGCACAATATCTCTGACTATATTTTTTAATATCATATATTTATAAATGTCAATGTTTAAAAAAAAAAACCATGTATTGCACGGATTTTTACACTAGTCTATCAATAAAATTATTCCATCTAATGGGGCTATAAGAGGCTGACACGTAAATTTTTCAATCTTTTTATTAAATTATATGATATGAATAGACCTGGGAAAACGGTCGGTCGGTCGGGTTTTGGGTCGGATCAATTTCGGTCGGGTCATTTTCGGGTCGGGTCAGTTTCAGGTCGGATCACTCTGGGTTTCGGGTAGTTTCGGATTGACCCAACGGGTTACCATAAAACATTAGAATATCCAATCGACTAATTCAACATAAAAAAAATCATTAAAATGTCTAAAAAAATCATTAGAGAAATTACATGTACGATTTTCACAAAATAGTTGGTATGTCAGGTTCATTTAAGTGCAAGAAAAATAGGGGAATTAATACTTATTTTGAAAGACTTGTAAGATACGCGCTTTATAAAAGTTATTTTGTTTATTATAATTGTAGCATTAGATAAAAATGACGTTAAAATTATCTTCACAATTTTCATGTTGGAAAGATATACAACTAACTAAGTACTTATTTCGTCTTATAAGATACGCGTTTTATAATTTAGGGTAGCGACATTTGTTTTTTGAAAAGCTCATTCAAACGTGCGAAACGTTCGTATAAATTATATTGATTTGCTTACTGAAATGTAGAAGAATTAAAAACTCATTTGACTGATTTAACAAGATACATGTATTCAATTAAGATGATTATAACGTCCTGTTTTTAAAGAAAAATAATTACAATGGCTAAAAAGACGTTAAATACGTGTTTTTTGAGATCTATTGATGAGTTTTAGGGTTCAAGTGATATACTCAATATGTTGAGATACTTTGAAAACTAAAATTTTATTTGAAATGAATTCTAACATTGAAATTACTCTAAAAATTGATATTAAATCTGTCAAAACGGGTCGGTTTCCGGTCGGGTCATTTTCGGTCGGGTAATTATCGGGTCGGTCATGTTTCGGATTAAGTCGCTTTCGGGTCGGTCGGGTTCGGATTTTGTCGGGTCGGGTCCCGGGTTCATTTTCGGGTCGGATCAAATTTTCCCAGGTTTAGATATGATAGAAGCCAATTAAAATGTGGATAGTTATAAATAAAACATAATATATAAGACTAATAAAAAGTCATATCATACAATTTAAATATTCCTAGTAATCCAGCTCAGGTCATTTATGGCACTATAAATACCCTTATTTATTGCAAAATGAGGTAAGCTTTCTAACAACAATTCTCTCAACTATTATTGCATTCATTACTCGTTTTATATTTCAGTCATTAACTTAAGAATCTAATGCGCTTTTCAGAAAGCAGCCCCGAACAAGTAACTCGATGCGTTAGTCTCGCAGGTCTCTAGCAGAATCCAATCAATCACATTCGGATCATAGAAGCAGAATACCTTTGATCAAGGACCTTACCCTTCTAAAAATATCCGATACATGTTTCTTAGCAAAAACAAAATTATTTCTTACTAGGGATATTTGTAATAATATTGAACATTTTAGTAATATTTGATTTTTAAAATATAGATTTCATCAAATATAAAAAAGAAAATCCAACTTACAAGAAACATCTACCCATTCTAGCTAACAACCAAATATTTTTACTACAAACTCAAATGGAATAGTAATTGGGACATAGGAATAATCAGGGGCAAAACAAAAATTATAAGGGCTTGTTTTGCAATTTCTTTTGATATGGAGCCCTTACGTTCTTTACAAATAATTAAAAAACTGCACCATTTTTAAATTACTTAATATCAAAATAAATAATTACATTCTAAAATGAAACAATTTATGCTTGAATATTCGTTATAAACAATAATAACAACAAAACATTCATCTCATAATCAAACGAATCTACTAAAAATAAAAAAATAAATATGAACTGCAGAACTTAATTACATAAAAAATGCATCTTAAGATTAATGTGAGCGCCTAATTTTTAGGTCCTAAGTGATCGTACACCCCGAATATGCATAGAACTGTCCATGGGGAGTTCCAATGCTTTACCTCTAGAAAATTTTTTATTAAGCTCTTCTTTTCTGTTTTGCTGGGTGCCAAGTAAGATCTATAGTTCCCTTTTCATGGCTAGTGCTTTAATATCTTCAATTAGATGGTCAAGATAAGAGTAGGAGGACCCACCTTTAGAGATACTTCTATTTGCTAGGTGTGATATTTGATCCATTGATTTTTTAAGCTCATCCTTCCTCCTGTCCATTAGATCATTGATCATGTTTTCCACAATCACTCTATCACAAGTATCCTTCATGTCTAGGCCAATCTTCCATATTTCACTAACAAACCTACTATTTATTGGTTGATCAGCAAAGTAAGGCCAACAAATCATTGGCACACCAGCGACAATACTCTCTAATGTCGAGTTCCATCCACTATGAGTCAAAAACCCACCAACAGCTCGATGGGCTAAGACCTCATCTTGTGGGGCCCATTTCACAATGTACCCTCTCTTCTTGGTTCCCTCCAAGAGTTCATCCGGGGTTGGACTATCTAGTCCATCCCCGAATATCACATTGGGCCTTATAACCCATAAGAAGTAGTAGTTACTCCCCACAAGTCCAGCCCAAATTTCCATTAGTTGATCACTTGTGAGGGTAGCTATGCTTCCAAAACTAACATACACAACAGATTTGTTGGGCTTTTGGTCTAACCATGATATACAACCTTGATCCACTTCCCACAAGCTACTAGAAGAATTGTTGGACAATGCTTGATTTTCTTTGCCAAGTCTGTATTTCAGGTGTGCATGTAGGGGGCCAATGGGGTAAATCTTTGAGTATTGTGATCTGATTTTAGTGAGAATTGGACCCTCCAAATCCTCAAATGTATTCAAGATGATCCCATTGGTATTCTTGTTTCGATGTAGCTCATCGGAAAAGAATTGTTCGAGGTTGATGCATGAAGAGTTGTCTTGGCCTCGACAAAAGCTAGGAAGGTCACGATAGCGAAGGAAGCTACTCATCCCGGGTACATTCTTGACTAGTTCATCCATTTCTTCATCTATGGGATTTATGGAATTAAAAACAATTAGCTAAATTTGAGGTAAATGATCATGGAAATCAAATATGATTACTTTGTTAAATATCATTATGAGTTGTATATAGTCTTTTAGGACAACAAAAAAATGGTTTTACTTATAATGCTTGATTTGGGGTTTGAACTAAAACTGTAAGCTAATGGTTAAAGCCCCTTTGAATTGAAAATATAGATGCAACACTTGTTCATTTTATATATAGTGCTAAATATTCATTCTGTCATATTAATTTCTAATACTATATGTTAAAAAGCTAATTAATCAAAAACTTAAATTAATGTTATTGTAACACCATTTACAATAATATTATAACAATACCATATTATCAACTTTTGTATTTCATAGGAACAATAAAACTTTATGCGGAATATAGATTGAAGGATTTAGAGGAAAAAACCTTTTTTTTTTCTTTGTTTAGATACCAATATTAGAGGGGAGATATATATACGTTCTTGGTTCTTTTTAACAAGTAAATTTCTTTAAATGCTAAAATATTTTTAAAAATAGCTATTTTGTTGCTTGCCTTTAGACAAATTTGTTGTTGGACTTGTATTTAACAAGACTTGTATAAGAGGACAGTTGATTATATACAAACCCCCATAAGGTTTTATTCTAAAACCAATTGGTAATAGGAGGTGTAACCCATCTAGCTTATATATTAGTCAATTTATCTCTAATTTTTCCATATGAGATTACATGTAGGTTATTTTCCCAACAACTTTCATAAACAAACAATAAACTATCCCTCTCACTTCCTTCTCTTTCTATTGCCTTCCTCGCATTTCCCTCCTAAATTGTTATCCATCTAGCGTAACATAGTTCCTTGGCTAATTCGCTTTTTGAATTAGCGATTTGCTCAAATTTGCTCAAAAATAGCTCAAAAAACCGACTATAATTTGCTGTTTTTCAATTTATAATTTGCGAGAAAATTAGCAAATCATATAACACTGTATCCAACTAAAGTGTAAGGACCCAACGACCAAATCCATTCAATAAAATCAAGATGATATACTAAAAAATCGATTAGATGACATACCTTTGAAAGGTACTTCCCTAGCTTGAATGAGGTGTGGAATACAAATATAAGACCAAATGCAACAAGCACTAGGACACCTAAATGCAAAAACAGCCAGTTTTGCCTCAAGTGCAATATCATAAGCAAAACTCAACCACCCATCAATTATAAAACAAGTAACCTTATCCACATTTTTAGACCCAATCAAAAGCTCTCTCAAAATGGGCACTGCACTAGATTCCAACCCTTCTGTTATCAACCTTATCATGTTAAGAACACCAGCCTTGGCACCTTGTGGCAGTGTTTGTGGCTGCTCATTCGGCCGAGCTTGCGGTATTGCCTCGAACCGGAAGCCTGGGTACCGGGCGAAACGCTCATTCACATTGGTGTGTTGGTTTAAAAGCTGGTGGTTATCAGTTGTGATTAGGAAGGTTACCTTAATATTGGCTAGGCATAATAGTTCTGATAAGTGTAGCATTGGGGTCATGTGACCTTGTGCTGGGAGTGGAAAGATTAGCACATGATTATGAGTATAAGGTGATGAATTGGGTTTAGGTAGAATTTCCATTGTGACAAAATTTGGTATTCTAACAAGGATTTTGATGATTGATACTTGTATTTGGATAATGAGTGTTTAATTAGTTTTTAATAGTGTTGAGAGTTGAGAGTTGAGAGTTGAGAGGAGGATATTCTTGATTTTTTGTGTGGCAAAGTTTGAATCTAGTTTGTTGACGTCATTGCTTATGCTACTTTGATGGCTGCATCAAGTTTTGAGGTTCATATAATCATGAAGTTTTTATGATTAATCATTTTAAGATTATAAGTGGTTACTTTAAGGTTATAAGTAATTGGTTAAATTTCATATTTTAAGGTTGTAATTGGTTATTTAAAAATTGTCAGTAATCACTATAAGGTGATAAGTGATCACTTTGAGACTGAAAATGTAAATTGGGCTCGCACAATAAAAATGATCTCTTTGTGAGAATGTCTTATTTGAGAAATTATCATCTTAAATTTATTAGATCTGATTCTAATTTAAGAATCCTATATTAAATATTTGTGATTTTTTATGAGTTTGGATTTCGATTTGGACCATGTGTTAATAAAAAACTTAACTCTCATTTATTCCTCCAATGATAACTTGTCCAAATTTTTGTGTCACTAACACCAAACAATATTAGTTGTAAAAATTAAAATTTCTGTATTCATCTCTCATATTCCTAAGAATTCATTTTTGAGTTTTTAACTTAACCACTTAGTAACTTTTTGAATCTCCCTTGCTTACTTATTTTTTTTTCCTAGGTTGCCATTTTGGGTTACCTAGCGAGGGGTTTCTCTTTATAAATTCTATTTAATATTTTTTATTTTTCCCATTTTAATAAAAGTATGTATAAAACTGAGCTAATAAATGATAAAAGATGATAAAAATACATAAACAAGTTCATACCATAAATTGAATACACAAACCAAAGCAAGCATTTACCCCCCATGCTCTTCTAAGATCATCGCCCTTAATCCTTAACAACATAACAGAAAGGACTAATATGGCTACTTAATTGAAACTTGTTTGTAATTGTCAAGTATTTGCAGTGTAAAGAATGCATGAAAATATTATTATTTGTAATTGCAAGTTGATGCAATTGTCCAAAAAAAATAATGAAGAAAAAAAAGGTAATGCATGTAATTATCCATAAAAATATTATTATTAAAAAAAGAATCATTAGATAGAATAATTTAGATACAATAATGCTTTTAGATACAAATATACAATAATGAAACTAAGAGCCATTACCATTTTTTATTACTAACAACCAAATGCAATCAATGGAATATTATTTTCCATTACCATTCTTTAGTCCTGCACACCAAACAAAAGAATCTTCATTACCAATTCTCATATCCATTTCTTCATTACTATTGCCATTACAATATTTCATTCCCATTACTTCATTACCATGTACCAAACGGGCCGTAAAAGATATAAAAGTTCATTCATATTTGCTTTGAGGGTGAGTGAAACAAGAGAGTCTTTAGTAACCTTGATCTATCAAAAGGTCTTTAACAACTTTAGATGAAACCAATTAAGCTTGAACAAACAAAGTGATGTGCCCTAGTCCATATCTATCTATGAAACCAAAGTTGAACAAGGATAATACCATCAATTGTAACGTTACTTCTTTATCAATGAGAATTCTGAGTCTCCTTATGGCTCTCCAAACGAAAGAGACTTTCTATCTTAATCTCTTTTTTACTCGTAAATGATCTCACCTTGAAAATCCCATAAAACCAAACTCCTTGTTGACCTCATACCCAACCCAACTTCCTACCACACTACAATTAATCAACACAAAAACGTTCAACAGTCTAAATAACCTAGACTCCAATAGCGTATAAGCTTTAAGTAATGGAGCTATTGGATCTCGAAATTCAAGAATTACATTTGGTAATGAAAAGGATCAGAGTAAAGGGTTCAAATCTATAGCTTAATTGTTTTTTAAAGGTACTCAGTTTGTATTATTTTCTTATTTGAATTGGACCCCATAACTTTCTTTTAATCTCTTTCAAATGTTTACATATTGTTTATATATCATCACCAAATTGAATCTCTTTCTTTATTTAATGTCATGTTTACACTAAAGGCAAAATATTACAACTTTTCGTACTCTGCTTAAAATTACACAATTCTCTTCAATACTATACCACAAGGACAAAATGTACTTATTTTTATAAATTTTAACTCATTAAAGGTTTACTTTTAATTCAAGCTTAATTAGGTTTATTTTGACATAAGGGATTTGCATTAAATCAAATATTGACACAAAAGATAATTTTTTTCTAATTAAGAATACATGATATATAAAGGGGCCTGTTCCACAACTAGCTTTTTTTAATTGGTTTTTAATTTTTTATCTATTTTTCTTCAAATAAACATCTAACATCTAACAATTATGTTTTACCAACCACTTCTATAAAAGCTTGCTTGAACATCTAGCTTAAAAAATAGCTTATCAGCCATATTTTTAACTGATTAAATCAATTAACAACTCTAACTAATGGTTAATTGCTAAAAGGATAAATTCTTATTTGAGATGGTCTAATCGTAAGACTCATCTCATACATGAGTTATATATTCCAATAATACATTATTTAAACTTCTTATTTTAAAGACGATTCACCAAAAGACAGTCTCTCACAATAACAACTCTTATTAAATAGACCAAAAACTAACTAAAAAAGCTAACTAATTTAGCTTTATTTTAGTTTAAAAACGACCTTCTCTAATAACTGAAAAATCATTTATCAAATATATATATATATATTTTTTTTTACATTTTGGCAAACCAAGAAATTAAAATACAAATAAATGCCAACAAAAAATTAATTACCAATACCCTCAAATAGATAGAGCAAGCACCAAGTAGGATAATGTAATGTTAGTTTGAATATAGAGCCCCACTATTTAGAAGTAAAATCTCCTTAAACACGGGTTTAATTACACGAATATACAGAATGAATGTAGCACGTGAGACAGGAGACATAATCACTAGCACGTGAGACAGGAGACATAATCACGGAAAAGAGAAAGAGGAGCAGCGGAACACAGTGAACAAACAACACAGAAAAAGAGAATGAGTAGTTTGTTTTGTGTTTGCCTTCTAAAAGTAATTTCTAACTTTAAACCTTGCTTATCTGTCTCTCTCTAATTCATTCATAATCAATCTTTTTTCTTATTAATTATATTTCTGCCACAACTTCCTTCTAACTTGTATTGCACAAATCGTGTTTTCTAAGTCTACTAGTAGCCGTATTCCTCAATTCACTTGCATCTCTCTCATTTAATTTTTCACCAATTTTTAGATGATCAAATAAAATCACATATATAAACAATAGAGTTTAATTTATAGTGGAGTTTAATACATGTGTAAGAGAGATAATCCAATTTATAGTCAAATGGAACCACATGTTTAGGAGAAAGAGTACAATTACGATAAAAAATATAATTAAAATAAAAATGAGACATTTGATATGACTTCACTACATATGAAAACGGGACACATGTACTAATAAATAAAAGGGAATATTAAAACTACAATATGGTCTTACCTTTGCAAGGCTGTTCCCGGAAAACAAGGTATTGGAATAATATATTTTGTGGGTATAATATATTTTGGGAATAATATATTGTGTGGGAATATTTTTAATTGTTATCTTTTATATTTTGTTCCTAAAATTCTAGTTACCTAAGTTAAGGTAATTCTAGGGTTAACTTTGTATATATATTGGAGTTGTTTGATTAATAAAGGCGAAAAACTATAAGTTTATACTAATTCTACATGGTATCAAAGCCTTGTTAATTTTTTTTATACCATGATCGGCGGTGAGAGATCACCTCCACCACCACCAAAAATAGGTAACGCTACAATTTTCGATAATCGTTTGAGTGGTAAGTTTGATGATAAAGCTTGGATTATTGACACGCGAGCTACTCATCATGTAACCGGAGAAAAATCTTGGCTTTTTGACACCAAAAACTTCGAGTGTCCGATTGGGTTGCCTAATGGTGAAACAGTGTCGGCTTCTCTTGTTGGCTCTATTTGTTTGTCGGATAAAATCACCCTCATCGGGGTGCTCTATGTTCCTAATTTGTATTGTAATTTACTTTCAGTTTCACAACTTATTGATGACCTTCATTGTATTGTCCAATTTAATGCATATATGTGTGCTATACAAGACAAAAACAAAGGAGTTAATTGGAACGGGAGCTAGGAGGGACGGATTGTATTATTTCAGCAAATCGGATTCGGTGCATCATGTGAGTGCTATTGCTGCAAAGTCTGACTTGGAGTTGTGGCATTGTCGTATGGGTCATCCTTCCGAGAAAGTAATTAAGTTGCTTCCCACCGTAAGTAGCAAAGATTATTTAGATAAAGGATGTGAAGTATACATGCGTGCTAAGCATCCAAGAGATAGGTTTCCTTTGAGTGACAGTAAAGCATCTAGAATTTTTGAAAAAATTCATTGTGATTTGTGGGGCCCGTATAGACATGTTTCATCGTACAGAACTCGTTATTTTTTGAAGGTAGTTTTTGACTATTCTAGAGCTGTTTGGAATTTATTTGTTGAATGATAAAACGGAGGTCTTTCGTATGTTTTTGATGTCTGTTGCTATGGTAGAAAGAAAATTCTCTCAAACCATAAAAATTGTGCAAAGTGATAATGGTACGGAATTCAATTGTTTACGTAATTTTTTCATACTACTGGTATTATTTTCTTTTAAGGCTTATCTCGGAGATTGTTTCAAAATGAAGGATCTTGGTCCTTTAAAGTATTTCTTAGGTATAGAAGTTGCTCGTGGTGCTTCAGGCCTTTTTTTGCGCCAACGAAAGTATACTTTGG
The DNA here is from genome assembly GCF_026212465.1 of Amaranthus tricolor. Classification (NCBI taxonomy): domain Eukaryota; kingdom Viridiplantae; phylum Streptophyta; class Magnoliopsida; order Caryophyllales; family Amaranthaceae; genus Amaranthus; species Amaranthus tricolor. The sequence continues at coordinate 8,922,573 of NC_080048.1, read as the reverse complement.
ATATCATTTCTGAAGCAAGTTTATAAGGGGCAAAGCCGAGTGGTTTTCCAATAAAGCAAAATCACAAGTTTGGTCATGCCACAGACAAATATCTTGCGGATCCAGAGGTGTATTCTCGGCTTGTAAGCTGTTTGATTTAACTTGCAATCACTAGAACCGATTTAGCATACTCCGTTCATATCTTGTCCCAGTTTATGCAAGAACCTCGCAGTGAACATTGGGAAGCAGCTCTGCGTGTAGTTCGTTATTTGAAAGGCACACCGGGTCAGGGTATCTTATTGAGTGCTGATAGTGATCTCACCTTGCAAGGTTGGTGTGATTCGGATTAGGCGGCTTGTCCACTTACTCGTCGCTCTATCACAGGTTGGTTGGTGTTTCTCGAGCATTCTCCTATCTCTTGGAAAACTAAAAAGCAAACCACTGTGTCAACATCTTCTGCAGAGCCTGAATACCGCTCCATGGCGGCAGTTACTTGTGAGCTTAAGTTGCTTAAGGGCTTATTGTTGAGTTTGGGCATGCACCACCCAAAGGCAATCAAATTGTTTTGTGATAGTCAATCTGCTTTGCACATTGCAAAGAATCCGGTTTTTCATGAACGAACCAAACACATTGAAGTTGATTGTCATTTTGTTCGAGATGGATTGTTGAAGGCTTGATTTCTCCATCGTATGTCCCTATTGCTTTTCAATTGGCTAACATCTTCACAAAGGCTCTTGGGAAGTCACAGTTTTGACTATATTCTCTCCAAGTTGGGCATTTTTGACACTCATGCTCCAACTTGGGGGGGGGGGGGGGGGGGGGGGGGCGCGGGTATTGGAATAATATATTTTGTGGGTATAATATATTTTGGGAATAATATATTGTGTGGTAATATTTTTGGTTGTTATCTTTTATATTTTGTTTTCTAAAATTCTAGTTGCCTAAGTTAAGGTAATTCTAGGGTTAGCTTTGTATATATATTGGAGTTGTTTGATTAATAAAGGCGAAAAGCCATAAGTTTATACTAATTCTACAAAAGGAGTGTCACTGCCTAAGGCGCACTATACACAGGGGGTCTAATTTCAGTGTAATTCGTGAGTCTACAGTAAATATTTTTAGAAAGAAGCTATGTTTGAGAGAGGAAGAAGAAGATGAATCATGAAGAAAACAATTTATTTTATATGAAAGGATTCATCTCTATTAATTTTTCAAGTACTTATTAAAACATAATCGATCTTCTATAGGAAGGGTTCATATCTATTATTTTGTCTAGGGACTACAAAATATCAGAAACGATACTATACCTCGGTAAAAGTAAATACCACATTTCTCGGATAAGGCCATAAAATTGAATTTCATCTAGCCCCTCCTCTTAATTCCCTAAGTACACAAATAGTTAAAAAGTTATTGTCACTTTATGTTGCTTGTTATTTTTCAATTTTTAAACATACATTTATTTATTGTCACCTTTTTTATTATTGTATTATCACATTTTTTCATAAATTTCAAATTTTGCTCATCCCTTAAAAAAAGCTAAGTTTTTTTTCTCAAATCATGAAATAGACTGCATATTTAACGTAAATACAGCTCATAATTAATCATAAATATTCTACTGACAATTTATAAATTTTTGTTGATTAGCTTCCAATAAATTTTGCAAAAATAAAAAATAAATATATATTTATAAAAAAGGGCCAAGTCAAACAAAACTTACGATTCTTCCTAGTTGATGTCGCACATTTTGTGTTTATAAAAATATTTTTTATTTTTAATTAAAAATTTGATAAATTTAAGATAATATTACTTAAAATTTTCTAAAAATTATTATTTTTATGATGACATCAGATATTAATTAAAAATTCAATTAATTAATTAAAAATTCAATTAATTAATACAAACTAAGTATTCAAAACCCAACTCAATTTTATTTCCGCGTTATAATTTTCTACAGTGATAAAATCTTAAGGAAAAAAGTCAAAATAAATGACGCAATAAAAAAGATGACAATCTTTATTAATGCCTACACTTAAATATTTATATAAAGGGTATATATTTGGAGGGAATTGGAAAGTGCTAATAATTTAGGCTAAGACGACCTAATGTCTTTTATTTGGTCAAGGACTAATTTGTACTCTAAAATACTTATTTTTCAAGTTTGATTGTAAAATAGCGGGATTAGCGAGTCATGCTGGTGGGTCATATATTTTGTTGTATTATATCAAGTCATGTCGTATCTAGTAATTATCTTATAATGTCGTGCAATGAGCAGGTTGTGCTCGTGGTGCATATATGCTGATCCGGCCCGTGCCCATATCTAAAGAAAACAAAAGATGAAAAACTAGCAAGTATACTTAAGTAACTTTGTTACGTTCTATATATTTTCATCTTTTACCGGATAAATAGATGACATAAATTGTAGAGTAAATCTCGATTTTGTATTTTGTTCATCAAATCTCACCAGCCTCCAAGTCTCTAAATTTGTATATCCTTAAATATAATGTTCTGAAAAATGCCATTTAAGAAAGTTTACTAAGATTCAACCTAACTTTTTAATTTGAAAATACTTTTTAGAAAATATAATTAAAGTTTATTATTGTACGTAGCAGGTCACAAAATGGAATTGATGTTGTGGGCTCTTAGATGTTTAATTAAGTAATTAATTAGCTGTTGAGTTTAATATAATTATTGTATAAATTAATTTATAATACTTGGAAGGTCCAAGATGTCTCTTTGCTATGATTTGAGTTAGTTAAAAAAAAATGGAATTTGATCAGGATTTGGATTAGGATTAGAAATTTAGGATAAGGATTAAGATTACGATGAGGGTTGTTGAGAGAATAATTTATTTTTAACTTAAATCTCCAAAATTAACATACCTCATTGCCTATGTTGTATAGTATTATTTCTGATATTTTATGGATTCTAGGCAAACTGAAAAAAATAAGTTTTTTATAGAGGGTTGATTTTGAACTTTAATTTTTTTTGGAAAATAACAGAGACGCACCCTATATATTATAATTGTCTATCTAAATATAAACGTGTTATATACTTTTTAATTTATAAAGAACTAATCTATCATTGCAATACTGTACAGGTAGTTATGGTTTTATTTTTTTAATTAAGAGTACATTGAGTCTTTAACATACTTTGAACCGTAGAAAATAGTATGCCGTGGTCTTTTTCTGATTTGATGGCATATTGATAAGCAAATTAGGGGCCACGTCAATTTTTAATCGGTTGATTTGAGTCATTTCTACCATAATAGTGTTGATGACGATGAAGTTTAGTAAGGTGATTTGAATTGATTGAAAAAGTTTGTCAAAGAAGAAAAGTAAAAAAGTCAAAAAATATTAATAACGTAAAAGTTTTAAACTGAAATTTAATAGAATTTTACTCTTTTGATAATAATTTTTGATAAAACTTTAAAATATTACCAATAATATATTATATGTCCAAATCCGATTTATTCACTCGAATTCGCTAGAGTTGCTGCTCAAAGCACAACTTTTATCTTATTTTAATAGCTAATTTCCTAGGGCATTATTAATCTAATTAAAGGGTTTTTGTTAATCTAGAAAACTATCCCCAAGAATATTTTGATAAACCTCAATTAACATTTGAGAATTTGTTTCCCACTCAAATTCAATTCTATTTCTTCCTTTATTTTTGATTTTTCATTCTACTCAATATAATGTAGTTTTTATTATTATTTGTTAATTCTTTTCACCTTATAAGTCATATTAGTATATTCTTACTCGGTTATTAATATATTAATCGAATTAACATAATATTAATCGTATTAGCTTTGTATAAGTCATATTGGTATAATATTAGCATATTAATTAATAGATTATTGGTCATATTACTATAGTATTTGTTGTATTAATATATAATATCGTAATAATGTAGTATTATAAATTATATCTGCATAGTATTAATCATATTAATACAGTATGATTTGTCTTACTATATTATTATATGTATTAGTTTAGTGTCAATCATATTAGTAAAATATTTGTATAGGTATAATATTAGTCGTATTAGTATATTATATTATTAGTTGTATAAGTATATATTAGTATATTTTTAGTCGAATAATCATAGTATTAGTCATATTTGTATAGTGATATTAATGTCCTCATTATTATTGTTAACAAGTTGGTAAAAATAGCAATAATTCACTTTACTAAATACGTGTTAGATTCGTACAGATGAAAAAATCCGATCGGTGATCATATGCTTCTAATATATTTTATACACATTATATAATAATGCTATGACGAAACTATATTTAAAGCTTTTTTTTAATTCTCCTTTTGGAAGGCACTAGGCTCCATTTTTAAAATAAATTACATGTTTCTAAATACAACATAAAATTGTAAAAACCTATAATCTTGAAATTCTTGAAGAAAAGCCCAACCTATTGACTTATTGCGTCATAGGTGTTCGCTAGATCAATTTTGAAGCGTTAATTATTAGGAAAGCAATTCTTCTTTAATAAATTAAAAAAAGTATTGAAAAGTGAGAATGTTGTGAAGGATGAAACCACTAGCCACAATTTCTTTATAAATTTTTTTATTCAAAATTAAATAATTAATTTTATCTCACTTGACTTTCACGTTCTAAAACAAATTTTTTCTCTCATGGTATGGTAATTTTTGTGTTTATTTTCCTTGATATTAACTGGTGAACGGGTATGACAAAGTTGATCTTATTGCATTCAAGTGTTGATTTCAACTCAAGATGATACAATCATTTTCAGAGAACAAGGGAGTAGAGAGGAGAGAAGGGAAGAAACAATAGCCTATTACATACATCAGAAAGAAGAGAAGGAGAGAGTATATATATATATATATATATATATATATATATATATATATATATATATATATATATATATATATATATATATATATATATATATATATATATATATATATATATATATATATATATATATATATATATATATATATATATATATATATGAGAATCAGGGGTATTTATGTAACACCCCCCCCGCAAACTAGGGGTGAGGATCATCCCAAGTTTGGTCAAGAGGCTGTTGTGTTGTTTTGAAGGCAGAATCTTGGTCATCACATCAGCAAGTTGAGAGGATGTTGGAAGATAAGTGAGTTGAATGAGTCCTTCTAAAACTTTCTCCCTTGTGAAATGGCAATCTATTTCTATGTGCTTTGTCCTTTCATGATATATGGGATTTCTTGCAATGTGAATTGCACTCATATTGTCACAATGCAGGATAACTGGTTTGGTGATGGGAACCTGAAGTTCTTGGAGGAGCCTGACCATCCATGTTACTTCACTAGCAGCAGAGGACATAGCTCTATATTCTGCCTCACTTGATGATTTAGAGACAGTACTTTGTTTCTTAGATTTCCAAGTTATGGGAGAAGAGCCAAGCATCAAAACATAACCAGTAACAGATCTCCTGGTGTTGGGACAGGCGGCCCAATCAGAATCACTAAAAGCCTGTAAGGTAAGTTGTCCAGAACTATTTAGGAGGATACCTTGCCCTTCAGTAGCAGCAATATATCTCAAGGCATGGTGGAGGGCTGCAACATGAGGTGCTCTGGGTTCTTGTAAAAATTGACTCAAATGTTGAACTGTGAATGCCAAATCAGGCCTAGTGTGAGTTAAGAAATTCATCTTACCCACCATAGTTCTGTAGTATGTAGGATCATGATATAATTCACCCTCTTGTTGATGAAGCTTGATGTTTTGAGGAAGAGGAGTGACAGTAGGTGTAAGATCTTGAATGTTGCAATGGGAAAGGAGTTCTCTTGTATATTTGGTCTGAGTGAGGCTTATCCCAGAGGTGGTGTACCCAACTTCAATGCCCAAGAAGAAATGAAGTTTGCCTAAGTCTTTTATTGTAAAGATGTGATGAAGGTGAGACTTAAGTTGAGAAATACCTTTAGAATCATTGCCTGTTATAAGAATATCATCAACAACCTTTAGAATCATTGCCTGTTATAAGAATATCATCAACATAAACAGCCACAATGGTGATAAGAGACCCTACTGTCTTAAGGAACAGACTATAATCATTTTTGGACTGAGTGTATCCTCGGGAAATCAATTCTGAAGTGAGCTTTGCAAACCATTGCCTTGAAGCTTGTTTAAGACCATAAAGGGATTTTTGTAGTAAGCAGATCTTGCCAGAAGGATTGGACAAACCATGAGGAGCCTTCATGTACACCTCTTCATGCAAATCACCATGGAGGAACGCATTGTTTACATCCAATTGCCATATATCCCATTGCTTGGATGCTGCTATTGCTATGATGCAACGTATACTGGACATTTTGATGACTGGTGAGAAGGTTTCATCATAGTCTATGCCTTGTTTTTGAGTAAACCCTCGAGCAACCAACCTTGCTTTGTACCTTTCAATGGACCCATCTGATTTCAGTTTGAGTTTGTAAACCCATTTGCAGCTGATAGCCTTTTTACCTTTGGGTAAATCAACAAGTATCTAAGTGTTGTTGTTCTGAAGAGCAGAGAGTTCATGTTGCATAGCTTGTAACCATTCCTGTTTTTGAATAGCTTCTGAGTAGGAACGAGGCTCATCTTGAGCTGATACTTGAGCAATAAAGCATTGATGCATAGGGGGCAGTTGTCTATATGGAATTGTATTACACCAAGTGTTAGTAGCAACATGTGAACAAAAATAATCAGAGAGATAAGCTGGTGGTTGTGTAATTCTATTAGAGTGCCTTGTGGTTGTAGGAACAGGTATGGAACTGATGTCAACTAAGTTATTGGGCTGAATTGTAGAGGATGTATCAATATTGAAAAGGGTGGAAGGTGGGTGTGGATGAGGAATAGTATCTGAACTATTGATATGAGTATTATGGTTTTCAGATTGAGGTGCAGCAAACAATGTGTGATTATAGGTTGTAGAGTTTAAAGGGAGAAAGAAAGGATAGTGTGGTGTGGAATGAGGATTGTTAACTGGTGTAAAATGAAAAGGAAAGTGTTGCTCATAAAAAATAACATCTCTTGAGATAACATTCTTTTTGTCAACCAGATCATATACTTTATAAGCCTTTTGAAGATTTGGATACCCAATAAAAATGCATGGATGTGCTTTGTTATCAAACTTGTGTCTGTGTAAAGAACTTGTTGTCATGAAACATAAGCAGCCAAAAGCTTTCAAATGTGCTATGTCAGGTTTGGTTTTAAAAAGTTTTTCATAAGGTGAAGCAAAACCCAAAGATTGTAATGGCATTCTATTAATGAGATATGCAGCAGTTAAAACACAATCACCCCAAAAATGAATTGGAAGATTTGATTGAAAACAAAGTGCTCTAGCAGTTTCTAATAAATGTTTATGTTTTCGTTCTACAACCCCATTTTGTTGAGGGGTGTTAGCACAAGTTTTATGATGTATGATGCCTTTGGAGGAAAGAAATATTTTCATTTTTCCTTCACATAAATCTGGGGCATTGTCTGATCTAATGCCTTTAATAACTGTATTAAATTGTGTGGAAACATAAGCATAGAAAGATTGAAAAACAGTAATAGCTTCAGACTTATTTTTCATTAAGAAGAGCTAAGTGACTCTTGTATAATCATCTACAATAGTGAGGAACAAAGTACAACCATTATGAGTACTATTTCTATAAGGTCCCCAGGTGTCTATGTGCAACAATTCAAAGGGTACAGTAGATTTTATTGTACTATGGCCAAAGGGAAGTTTGTTCTGTCTTGCAGCAGGGCAAATTTTACAAAGACAAGTATTTACATAATCTGATATATTGAGAGAAGGTTAAACATGTTTGATAACAGAAAAGGGAGCATGACCTAATCGAAGATGCCAAAGCTTGGCCAAATTGATATTTGATTGAGCAGAATTGCAAGAGTATAGAGTAGAGGCAATGATGGATGTGGAATTTGGTGTGCTTGGTGTATCATTCTGATAGTAGTATAAGCCTTTTTTGAGCCTACCAAGCTGAATTGGCCTGTTCAGAGAAGGGGCCTGGATGCAACATGAATTATTTGTGAATAATATAGTACAATTAAGATCTTCACATAATTTACTGATGGATATAAGATAAAAATGAAAATTAGGTACATGAAGCACATTTTGCAGGATGATGTGATGATTAAGATTAACAGAACCTACGTGTTTAATATGTACAGAAGTGCCATCAGGTATAGTAATTGTGTTATTGTCATGAGCTGTGATCTTATGATATGATGAAAACAAATTTAAATCATAACTCATGTGATTAGTTGCACCACCATCAAGAATCCACATAGTGTTAGTAGATGAGAATAAACAAGATTTACCAGCAAGGAAGCAAGCATTGTTTGAGTCTTCATTAAGAGTAGGAGTAGTTTCATGCTATTGTTGACTAAGAAGAGTCAGGATCTGGGAGTATTGTTCCTGGGTAAAAGATGCAGGGGTGAAGAACTCATTGGTGTCAGTATGATCATTTGTTATAGCAGCAGCAACTTGTTTCCCTTTCCAGTTGCCTTGGGGTAGAGTAGAGGATTTAGAAGGATAGCCATGTAACTTGAAGCATTTATCCCTAATATGTCCTGCTCTTTTGCAGTAATCACAAAAAGGTCTTGATTTCCTTGAGATATCATGTTTGACAGAGGTTTGGGAAAAAGAGAGTCTATTGTGTTATCTAGACACTGTTGTTGCCCAAGAAAGCGTGAGGAGTCTCAGTTGTAAATTCAGAGTAGTGTCTATGTTGTTCCTCTTGTATTAAGAGTCTGTAAGCATGGCTTATAGCAGGCAGCGGATATTGCATAAGCAGGTTAGATCTAACTTGTGTAAAGGAGGAGCTAAGTTTCATTAGAAAAATTATAAGCCTTTGTTCTTCTTGTATTTTTAGAAGCTTGGAAGTGATTCTGCAAGTGCAGCCATTACAGACACAAGAAGGCAAGGGTTGTATGGCATCGTGTTCATCCCATAAGATTTTAAGTTTAGTATAGAAAGAGGAAATAGAGTCATAACCTTGCTCAGTATCAGCCAACTGTTGAAAGATGGAAAAGATTTGTGTGCCTGATGTTTGTCCAAACCTTTCATGCAGATTGTTCCAGATATCAAAAGCAGTGGGAAAATGTAGAACACTTCTTGCAATAGGTTGATCAAGAATTTTCATGAACCAAGTCATGAGAGTGTTATTTACTCTATCCCAACATTTGATTGTAGGTGAATTGGGTTCTGGTTTAGGAATGGAGCCATCAACAAAGGCTAATTTGTTCTTTGCAGAAAGGGCAATGACAACAGCACGTTTCCAATCGTTAAAATTGGTTCCAGAGAAAGGTTCAGACACAAGAATGAAACTAGCATCACTGGGGTGTAGATAATATGGTGATGTATGATCAGAATTGAGATCAAAAGGGGTAGATTCTGAAGACATCCTAAAACCGGTCAAGAAGATGATGACGCAACAAAAACCCCAAAAAAAAAAAAAATTGAATCAAGAACAAGAAACCAGAAAAATGAAAAAGAAAGAAGATCAATAGAATCAACGGAAAAACGATTAACCAAGAAAGATAAAGAATAATCCAGAAACATGCAAGAAGGAAAACAAGCAGGACATCAATGGTGATGAAACATGAAGCAAAATGAAAAATACCAGATTGTAATCATTCATCAGAAAAAAAAAATTGAGAAGATGTAATATGGACAATCGCAATTGGGTGGCGTCTGATACCATGACAAAGTTGATCTTATTGCATTCAAGTGTTGATTTCAACTCAAGATGATACAATCATTTTCAGAGAACAAGGGAGTAGAGAGGAGAGAAGGGAAGAAACAATAGTCTATTACATACATCAGAAAGAAGAGAAGGAGAGAGAGTATATATATATATATATGAGAATCAGGGGTATTTATGTAACAGGGTACCCGTTTAATTTCATTAAGCGGCCCATGACCTGACAACGGTCGGGTATTTTTTAACACCCCTAACTAATATGACATATCATTGAAGTGAAATTAAAAATTATTTTCAATATAATTTACGAAAACCATTAGTTTAAGAATGAATGAAATGAAGAAAATTTTGTATTAATTTGGTTTATAATATTTTATTGTGGTTTAATTTTTCGGATAGATTTATTGATTGGTTATTTTGTGGTTCAGGATTATTAAGTTTCGGCAAAATTTGCAAGAAACTTTTTATGATAAAGGGTGTTCCAACTTCCGTTAGTGCTTCCATGATAAAAGATTTGTAATATGGTAGCTGATGAAGGCCAAAAACAAGAATTCTGATGGAAAGAAAATTAGCTCTGATATCAACATAAAATACTAATCATAATTTGGTTGGATACTTTTTTATTTTTCATTAATAAAATCTAAGATACATTCCTTTATTTATATATAACAGTTTCACTGTAATAAGACAGTTCTAATAAACTATTAAACTTGGTCTAACCTTGAATATTTAAATTTATTTCTAATAAATTTAGTTTGCACCATCAACCTTTAAAGTTACAAAAATAATACTTTCTCATATTCACCAGGGATATTTACTTTTACCACTATTTACTTATTATTCTTTATTTGTATTTTATTTTTAATCTATAAATTAAAATATAATCAAGTGAAATATTATTTGATTCATCTCAATGCAAAGATTATTAATATTTACCTTTTATAATATTTAGTTATATATAATAAAGAATATTAAATATTGAATAAGTGAATTGAATAGCGTAAAAAAAATAAATGTCTTTAGTGAATAGGAGGGAGTATGTTTTTCCACATGACAAGTACAATCAAATAAAATTATTAAAAATATTTATATTTTTAAATTAGTGCATACTAAAATTAAATAACATGGACTAAGTTGATACCGAACTTTTGCAAAAGAGATAAGGTGGGCCTAAAGTTGTTCAAAACAGATCCGATAACTCGATATTTAGTTGACTTTATAACCTAGCTAAATTTAACCCAACTTAAAAAAGCATTCACATTTTTATGTAAAAACCAATATTAACAAAAAAAATAGAATTTTAAATCGATCTAAAACATGTAGATCAATCTAATAAACTAAATAACCACATATGTGTAATAAAGAAAGAGAATAGAGAAAAAAAAATGGAAGTGACATAAACAAGAAAATAGAAATAGAAATGTCGGCCAGCAAGATAACAAAAAAAGGCGGACAAAGTATTTGTTGTCACGTAATGTGTCCCCACTTTCTCTAAAATCTCGTACATAAAGCTACCATTGTTAAGTTAAGTATAAGAACAAACCCTTCCTCACAAGTTATCTTCTTTCTCACCCTTATTAATTCTTCACTTTTTAGTTGTATATCTAAACAATAACAGATCAAATGGGAAGAAGATATGGAGATGATGAAGATGAACATGATCATAATTCATCAATATCATCTTCTTCTTCAACGGAGAGTAATACTAATAATTATTATTATTCTAATTTTGATCACTCTAATAATCTTTATAGAAAGACTACAGATTTCAGCACTCATCTTAGCCTTGGTCTTACACTTTCCTCTTCAAGGTATTTTCTTCTATTTTTTTTTCGCTTATTAATTAGTTTCATTATCTTTCTCTGCTCCTTCATTGAACCCACCAACCCGCGTTTTGGGTGATTTGGTTGATTTTGAGTTAATTCTTTCGTTCGGTTTATAATTGAGTTTTGAGAATTTTAGATGACTGTAAATATTTTTTTAAATTCGAGTTATGTAAATATCGAATCCTCGAATGGAGGATTTTTTTTTTGACCACTTAAATAGAAGCCACTTGATTTATTACCTAATAAATTTTTCTTCATTTAGCTGACATTTTTCAAAAATAAATCAAAAAATAAATATATAGGTCTAATAATCGATATGCTACTTTTAATTTTTAGGTTATAACATACTTAAAGATACCATGATACGTTTATACTCCCTCCTATTCAGCTGAACTGTCCCATTTGACTTTTCACACTTGCCGAGGCAACATTTTAACTCTTAATATCTCAAATTATGCTTAATTAAAAATTATAAAAAGTTAATATTAATAATCCTTGTATTGAGACGAATCAAACAAGATCCCATATGACTATGTTTTAACTTATAGATTAAGAGTAAAATACAAATTAAGAGTGATAAGTGAATAGTGCCAAAAAAAAAATGGGACAATTCAGCTGAATAGGAGGTAGTATCATTTTTCTAAGTAGATTACAAAAATATACTTTCTCTTTTCTTATTTACTTGCAATTGTTTTTTAATATAAGTTTTAAAAAGTAAAAAGTTCATGTTGTATATAATATGAATAAAGTACGGGTGAAATAGAGAATTATAGAATTTTTTTTGGTCAAAAAAGTAATATTATAAGTATTGTGAAATATGTAAAAGAGAAAAGCCTTATGATTAAACTGAAACAAAGGACATATGTACCATTGTAATTTTTGTATTTACTTATCCCACTTAATTCCCTGGGTAAAATATAAAAAAAAATAGATAAGTTCATATTTTATTGGAAAGTATAAAAAACAATGTATGAATTAAATAAAAATCATAAAATATAATGAATCATGATCAAAAATAAAATAACGCAAATTTGACTAGTGATTCTTCTTTCGTCCTCTTTTAAGTGTTTAACTTGATGTACACATAAAAAAAATTATACTCTTTTCGTTCTTTTTCAATGTTATTATTTGCTATTTTTAAGAGTTGCACTCATTGTTTAAATAAAAGAATTTTTTATTCTTATGTTATATTTTTACGATATTTAACCCTAATTTTATTTTACACATTTTAGAGAAGATTGTCCTTAATTATGTTTATATAATTCGTATATAACCTTTGGATTTCATCCTATCTCATTTAACGTTGTCAAAATTTATATTAGTATTCTTTATGAGTATATTTAACTTATATGTTCTCCACTTATCTTATTTAATATTTAGTATTTTAAATTTCTTAATTCACATAAATATTCTTTATCAGAACTTAAAAAGAAAAAATAATAACAAGTTTGGTAGCCACAGTTTATAGTGATGTATTCAAATAAAAAAAGAATTGTTGGTTGGGTTGGATGGGATTAGACAAAATGGTAATTGGTGATGATAATGACATAATATGGGGATGTAGGGAACAATATAGCGACTGGCCACCAGTAAAGGCGTTGTTGAGGAGCACGCTTGGAAAATCAAATAGGCGACAAAATACTTTATTTGTCAAAGTATATATGGAAGGCATTCCAATTGGTAGAAAACTTGATTTGCTTGCTCATCATGATTATCTTAGCTTGATTACTACTCTCGTTCAAATGTTTAGGACCAACATCCTTTGTAAGTATTACTCTTTCTAACTTCTAACTTGTAACTTGCTTCTATTTACTCATACTTTATTCTATCCTATTCTAATTAAATGTTCTCTATAAATGCACATGTATTGATGCAATGTTTCACTTATTTAAAAATTATTAAAAGTTACTCTATTTGTTTCTTAATGAAGTTTCTACAAGCAGTGTTAACGAGAATTGAGAAAAATAGAATTTTTTAGATACTTTATTAGTTCCAATTTACTTGCAACGTTGCAGTCCAATACACTAATTTAATCCTTAATATCTCTAATTATGTAAAATAAAAAATTATAAAATTATGATATTAATAATCTGTGCAACGAGACGAATTAAAAAAGATCTCACTTGACTATGTTTTAACTTATAAATTAAAAACTAATCACAAATTAAGAGTGATGAACAAATAGTGTCATTTTACCTAATATTGCAACTATATGGAACAGAGGAAGTAATAAATTTGAAGGAGAAAAAGTGAATACAGTAAATATTAAAATAATATTAAAAGAAAGTTAGTGGAAAAATATAGGTACCACAACAAATAAAAAAAATGCTATTATAAGATTAATGGGAAATATGTGGAAACCATAAGAAATATATAAATTCTAAAATGAAGTTAGGGGAAGATATGTAGATACTATAAGCATTATTAATAAAATATTAAAATGAGATTGAAGAATGTTATTATGGTTTAAAATTTGTGATATAAATAGAAAGATTCCTTGTTGGTATAATAAATAATACACCAAAAAATGAAGAGTGAGCAACAAGTAATTAATTTATAAACACTTTAAGGTTATACGTGAATGATTTAAGACTATAAAAAGTGATTAATTTATGATTATAAAAGTGATTACTTTGAAACTATATTTGATCACTTAAAGATTATAAGTAATTATTTTAAGCTAATAATGTATATTAGGTCAGACCAATAGAAATAATTTTAGCATAAGGTAGTTTGATTTACGAGTTTATTAAAAGTGATTGATGAACCCTGAAAAAAAGAAACAATTGACGAGCATAAAAGGAACTATAACAATATATGTAGGTGAGTTCGATATACTACATATATATTAGCCAAATTACACAATAATTAGATTTCGATAATATATAAATTATGTTTGTATTTCCTTCCTTTTCATTTTGTATTGTTAATTGCTTTAATTTTTTTTATCTGAATTTTATCATTAATATAGCCGACCTTTGAAATTAAAAAGATATCTACTCATTTTAAGGCATATTGTATACTGTAGCATTTTGCAATCTGAATATGCTTATAATTTTACATTGTTATATTTTCTTATTAAATAACGTTTATTTCATTATTTTAAAAGATAATGTCGTTTTTTTTACTCTCTCCATTTCTTTTCAAACGTCTCATTTGCTTTTTAAGTACTATTCATCCACCACTCTTAATTGATTTATTCTTAATTTATAAATTAAAACATAATCAAATAAGATATTGTTTGATTCATTTCAACATAAGGTGTATTAATATCAATTTTTTATAATTTTTAATTATGTACAATTAGATATATTAAAAATTGAATTAGTGCATCGGCAAACGTGCAAAAAGAAAATAGGACATTTGAAATGAAACGGAGGGAATATATTTTAGGAATAATTACCGTGAATAATACAAATTTTTGTTAATTTTTCTATAATAATACCAATTATTGATTAACCATGAATAATACCAACTCAGGAGGACATTTTCCTAAAATAATACCAACTTTAGTTTATTAACTAATTTACGAATTTTTATTGTCTTATAATCATCTATAGTTTGATTTTTAATATGTTAGGAATTTTTAGGAAAACTCTCATTTAAGTTGGTATTATTTATGGTTAATCAAAAATTAATATTATTATTGGAAAAATAAGTAAAAAATTATATTATTCATGATAATTTTTCCTATATTTAAAAAAAACATAATTTTGGAATTGAACTAAACTGAGTAATACTCAATTGAACTCAGTTTCACTTATGCCTGTTTAGTATTTGATTTTATTGAACTAAATATAATTATTGCTAAACTTTTGAACTGATTCGTACTTAATATCATTGTTTTAAAGTGAACTCTAAAAGATCTTATTTGTTTAATAATTTAAAAGTTTTTTCTCGTACCAAAAGTAATATTTTGATAATGTTCTTGAGAAGAAGCTGCCAATAAATTTACTAGCTAGAAGTTAAAGTTCAGTATAATTTTTGAGAAAATTTCACGTGATAAAATTTTGAGGTTTTGAGTTTTTCACATAATAACTAAAATTTTTACAAAATTCTGATTGTAATTCTGAGGTTTACCAAATTGTTTTACCGTGACCTTTTTGCACATAAAGCGGTTAGCAAACGTTAATTTCGAATCTTTAAGGTTGTTGTACACTTATTTATGTGACTCACCTTTTCAAATGCCATCAAGTTCAACCTTTTCCCCCAAAACATAAACTCTAACTCTACCATCTTTGAATTTAGGGGGAAGATAGGTGTACAACAGCCTTAAAGCTTTAAAATTAACGTTTGCTAACGTTTTTTTATGCAACAAGGTCACGGTGGAACAATATGGTAAACTTCAAGATTACCGCGTGGATTTTTTAAATGTTTTGATTACCACGTGAAAAACCCGAAATCTCAGGGCTACCATGTGAAATTTTCCTGATTTTTATTAGTTGCACTATTCATAAATATGTAATATTCTTTTATGTTCTAATTAAATTTCTCATTATTTGATTATATATATTTTTTAAAAGATTATTTTAATATTACTTTTTTTAACTATAATTGGTTAAAAATTAGAATCGGAGGACGTATGTCATATATATATATATAACTAAAATATTTGAACATAAATTAAAATATTAGCTTTATTTTAATTTTTTGATATATAACTAATATTTTTGTTAAATTAAAAAAAAAACTAATATTTTTGTTAATTTTATGGCGGATAACAGCACCCATCAGTAGTGGCCAGAATTTACCGGATAAGTGTCACATTCTTACTTACGAGGACAAGGAAGGAGATTGGATGATGGTTGGGGACGTTCCTTGGGAGTAAGTTCGTATACATTCATCATAATTAATTTTATAGTTTCTGTCTTTTTCTTATTTAATTAAACATATATCGTCCCTTCTATATTAGTCCGGCTCAATAAATTATTCTAATATTACTATTTTGACACATAACTTTACTTTTTTTCACACATCCTTACTAGGGGTGAGTATAATCTTATGTCCGATTCAAAACATGCAGTTGGATCGGATATTCAATATGTATTTGGATTCACAATATTTACTTTAAGTTGAAATTGATCACTTTAAGGAAGTATTAATTATTTTTACGGTCCGTTTGGTTAGTAGTAATGAGAATAATTTAGTGTTAAATTTCATCAAAAGTTTCATGTCATTCCCATGATAATGAAACTTTGATCACAAAACAGTTTTTTTGTTTACAAATTTCCATTATCATCTAATACCAACTCTCCCAATAGTAATGCATTGAAATGAATTTTATAAAGAAAATGAGATGATTGAAGTTGGACTAGCATGACTATTAAGGTAGCTATGAGATTTTTCAACCTAAATTACATTAGTTATACTCATTATCACTGTTTATTACCACCTATCAAAGAGACCGTTACGTTAACACAAATTGTTATGAAGACGCACTAGATATATGGGCTAAGTAACCCAATTAGTACAAATTAAAGTAGAAAATAAGAAGGTGATCTTGTTTTGAGTTCATTCTTTGAGAGACGATGTCTCACAAAAATAGCTGTTAGGTTAAAATTGAAATGGGTCAGCATGCATGAGTTTGGTCTCACTCTGAGACAATATTTTTTTATAGTTTGGGTTAAAAATGAGATTTAAATTTCACTTTTTATTTATCATACACTCAACTATTACTGAATCGATGATAAAAACTGATTTGTTAAATTGCAGAATGTTTTTAACAACGGTAAAAAGGTTGAAGATAACTGCGTTTGAGAAATGTTAACAGCCTAATACCGAGTATTGCCGTATTGAGATCAAGCATGGAAATTGGGCCAAATTTGCTATCAACAATTTTGACTAACGTTTAATGCAAAAAGTCCGTCACAATATTTTCAGACATTGCTGATGGTTTACATTCTTTACCTAACTTCATACTTCTACTTGCTATAATCATTATAGAATGTGAAAATAATGGAGTACTTTTATCTTATTATATCTACAATTGTATAGGAGTATTTTTGTACGTTTAGTCTATGAGAATATCCGCTTAGCCTATGGGTTGAGTAGTGTTTTTCATTTCAACGTTGTGGTGGGGCCAACGTATATATCAAATTGGAATGGAAATCTATTACATATGACACAACTCTTTAAGGAAAATGCTATAAGACAATCTAACTTGCTCAAGTGCTTTCGTTGTAACACCCTTGAATTTTCAACTCTTTAAACGAAATAAAAATTGTGAAGAACGAGAGGAAATTCGGGTGTTATATAAAAAGGAAAAAAATTTAAATAAACGTTAAAGATTAATTTTAAAAGGAAAGGTGAGTAGAAATTTCGGCAGCACCTCCACTAAAATTGAGGGTGTGATCCGAGGTAAGTAAATAAGATAACGCAACTAAGACAATCCAAGGTCTCAGTGCCTTCCAAAATATGTCGCGACGGAATGAATCATCGTCGACTCCTCAAGTCATCAACTCCAACACGGATCGTGGTTCCAGTGTTAACGCATCAGCTTTAACAGATACAAAAGAACTATTTTTTACGACCATACATCTAGAAACTACGCAGCGGAACTATAATTTTACAAGGAATCACGTGGCTTCAAAAAAAAGGGATTATACAACCCAAAACTTAATAAATAATATAAGAGCTACAACGGCAGGCTAATCGTATAGTAATTACTATTATCGTACTCCACTCTTTCCCCATTGCCTAGCACAAGCAACTCCTATACCTGTTATGCCAAGTTATGGTCCTCCTGTTGCTCAACATAATGACCATAGTCAAATGTATCATAGCAGAAACATCATAAAAAGTCAAAAACAAACAACAACAAACACTTACACATTAGTAATCAATGAACTTATTACAATTAGAATAATAGAACAAGGGGATAGACAACGGCATAGCACAACAATAACGAATCTACTCATTGCTCTAAACACTTCTATTTACTCATGATTTCTCTTTCAAACTACTAATCCCTCGAAGTATTTTCAATGGTAGTGGATCTTTTCTCTATTCATGTCATAGTGACACGACCAAAGGCGTTATCGGTCACTCGGCACCCATGGCAAAGTACGAGCTCAAGCGCCCTCTAGCTGCCCTCTCGGGTCCTACCTTCGAGAAAAACTAACACAACTGCATTAGAAATAATTTTACCTTCAAACTCTTCATTCACGTTAACTGTTATTCCAATTGTCAAATCCTAGACTTTTGAGTGAGAGAATATTATAATCTTTCGTCATCTCAAATGAAATTTAAACATGTGATCAATATCACATTAACATAATTATAACTTGTAATCTACACATGGTCACACAAGCACAGAAGAAAAAAATTGAAAAAAGTTATTTGGAAAAAAAAAACTCATTTGAAAAAAAAAAAAACCTTTTTTTTTTGAAAATGTCGGCTATCGAGAACATTCTTTTACATGGAACCGAAGTTTCGAAATTCGAGTAACTTTAGCTCTGATACCACGTGTAACAGGAGCGGCAATCTCAATACATAATTAACATTTAATAATAATGTTTAATACAAGAATATTGCGGAAGTCTCAAAATGCCGAACTGTTAAAAACTTTAAATCATAAAAACTGAAACTGTTTAAAACAAAAGTAAATATTACATCTGATAAGAAATATTATTTACTAAAAATGGAAAAAGTACATCATTATCAAGTCATCAATAAAGATACAAAAAGCAGCTAAGTTCTCGATAAGTAGTAATTGCTGCGGCCTGGATAGGAACCTGAACTAAATTCTGCAAAATGCTGCCATCCATGATACGGATGACAGCCGATTGAATCGGTCAGCGCTTAACGCCGAGCATAACTTCCTATCCAGCTCAAAATACGAAAATTATACGCTACCTTTACAAAATAATATTTTAAGTATGAACTTTTAATTAATTGACATCACCGTATGCTTTTACCATATTCTTTTTCTGTTCCATACTTTTAAGTCGTTAAGATACCATT
This sequence comes from Amaranthus tricolor, assembly GCF_026212465.1. Taxonomy (NCBI): domain Eukaryota; kingdom Viridiplantae; phylum Streptophyta; class Magnoliopsida; order Caryophyllales; family Amaranthaceae; genus Amaranthus; species Amaranthus tricolor. Next base: position 8,903,105 of record NC_080048.1, on the reverse strand, counting down.
CTCAATCCTGACAGAAGTACATTACTGCCACTTATACAATTCGGTAATCTTAACACTTATGTAAGTTCATTTTCTCAATACACATAGCCATACCATGCATCATAGCATCAACACTAATTAAGTTTATCACTTATCAACAAGCACATCAATATGACACCTAATATATGTAAGGGTCTGGTTAGGTGAGGACCGTAGTCCTAATCCCTAACGGTGGTGGGAGTCGACACCCCTCCAATATAATTTATGCTCGAGTTCTATAGGATAGGTAGCTTACCCCCTGTCTTACATCGTAATTTACGTGCTGGCCAATACGAGCGCCGGGATTTTACATGCCGGTCCATGGTTCGACATTACCTTATTATCAGGGTCATTCAATCAATATTCATTCACACAAGTACATCACATTTTTATTACTACAATTTGACGTTGACTTTGACTTTGATCAACTTAGGTGATGACCTCTTTTATTTAATAAAATTCTAAATCATAACGTAAAATTAACCTTTATGTCTTTTATACATTCATTATTAAATTTTTACAAATTAACTTTTATTTATAACTTTATTTTTAATAGTTCGCTAAATTCACACTAATAACTTAATATTCGATCAATAGTCTCCAAATTAATATTGTCCACAATTAGCTACTAAAATCTATTTCTCTTTAAATAAGTTCCCAAAATCAACATTTTCAACTTTATAATAAATAAAACTTTATTTTCTTCAAAAAAAAAAAAAATCAAATATTCTAATTAAAATTCAAGTTAAAATTGCATCATTTGGATAAGTTTCCAAAATTCTACAAGTTCACCAAAAATCAATATTTCAAGTTTAGAAAAATAAGTAAACTTATTAGGTTTACAAAAATCAACATTCTAGTTGTAAAACAAATAAAACTTATAATTTCACAAAAGTCAATATTTTTTTTGAAAAACAAGTCAAACTTATAATTTTCATAAAAGTCAATATTTCTAATTATAAAACAAGTAAAAGTTGTAAGTTCACAAAATTAATATATCACACATAGTTTGAGCGGCAAGTTTACTAATATTACTTTTACATCAATTTGCACCCAACTTCCTAAATTTGTTTAAAGATTATTAAATTAACATACTAAAAATATTTTTAGCATACACATACTTAATATAATCTTGATCATAATTTCATTAAACCAACTTCCTACTAAAACATATCAACATATTTCATACGTACTTTGCATATTATAAAGTAAATATAATGTAAAATTCCATAAAAAAAAGTAGGGTAAGAAGTTATTTCATATTAACACCAAAGATTAGTACTAAGTACTAATTAAGAAAATAATAAGAAATAAGACCCTCCAAGATAGATAATAATTTTTCAAAGATAATTAATCCAAACTCCCAAAATAATGATGATCTTCTAAGCTCCCAAAATAATTAAATCCAAACTCCCAAAATAATAATACATTAAGTACCCAAAGTAATAACCCAATAATGCTCCATAATGATGATAATTTAGCTATATAAAGAGTGTTCTAAGCTCCATCTTCTTGAATTTTTCAACTTAATACCTTTTGTTATTAGTTAAGGAAATTCAAGAAGGTGGAGCTTAGAACACTCTTATTTTAGCTTAACTCATCATCATTTTGGAGCATTATTGGGTTATTACTTTGGGTACTTAATGTATCATTATTTTTGGAGTTTAGATTTATTTATTTTGGGAGCTTAGAAGATCGTCATTATTTTGGGAGTTTCGATTAATTATCTTTGGATCATTATTATCTATCTTGGAGGGTCTTATTTCTTATTATTTTCCTAATTAGTACTTAGTACTAATCCTTGATGTTTCTATGATATAACTTCTTACGCTACTCTTTTTGTGGAATTATACATTAAATTTATTTTATAATATGCAAAGTATGAAATATGTTGATATGTTTTAGTAGGAAGTTAGTTTAATGAAATTATGATCAAGATTATATTACGTATGTGTATGTAAAAAAAAATTTTTGTATGTTAATTTAATAATCTTTGAACAAGTTTAGGAAGTTGGGTGCAAAATTATATTCTAGTGATATTAAGTATGATCTATGTTACAAACTAGCGCTAGTATGTTTATGAGTTATGTGTTACATTAGGAATGTTATTATATTTAAGAATTTTTATGTTAGAATTTTTATTAATATGTTTATGTTAGCCTTCATACTAGTTTATAAGGTAGTAAGTTATTTTATGAACGCATTTTTTTTATTAAGTATGGTTATATTAAGAATATTGTTATTATCCTTAAAGTTATAGTAAATTTCTAAGTTATTGACTAAAGTTTTATTTTTTTTAAGTGATTATGTTAATTATTTAAATCTAGGATTTAGTATGATAAATTACATTAAGTCGTTCTTTTTATGTGAAAAGGCCCCAAAACACTCATAGGTCATTCGACCACTATCATATAAAAAAAAAGAGTTTGATTTACTATTTTAAATTATTACAAGCTATTTTTGTGAAATTACAAGTTTTACTTGTTTGATAAATTAGAAATATTGTTTTTTGTGAAAATTATAAGTTTGACTTGTTTTAAAACTAGAAATATTGATTTTTGTGAAATTGTAAGTTTTATTTGTTTTATAACTAGAATGTTGATTTTTGCAAACTTAATGAGTTTACTTGTTTTTCTAAACTTGAAATATTGATTTTTGGTGAACTTGTAGAATTTTAAAAACTTATTCAAATGATGCAATTTTAACTTGAATTTTAATTAAAATATTGATTTTTTTTAAGAGAATAATATTTTATTTATTGTAAAGTTGAAATGTTGATTTTGGGAACTTATTTAATGAGAAATAGATTTTAGTAGCTACTTGTGGAAAATATTATTTTGAAGACTATTAAGTTATTAGCTAGTGTGAATTTAGTGAACTACAAAAAACAAAGTTATAAATAAAATTTAATGTGTAAAATTTAATAATAAATGTATAAAGACATAAAGATTAATTTTACGTTATGATTAAAAATTTTATTAAATAAAAGAGGTTACCACTTAAGTTGATCAAAGTCAAAGTCAACGTCAAAGTCAAAGTCAAATTATAGTAATAAAAATGTGACTTACTTGTGTGAATGAATATTGATTGAATAACCCTGATAGTAAGGTAATGTCGAAACATGGACCGGCATGTACAATCCCAGCGTTTGTGTTGGCCGGCACGTAAAATACGGTGTAAGATAGAAGGTTCGCTACCTATCTTGTAGAACTTGAGCATAATTGTATTGGAGTTGACGACTCCCACCACAGTTAGGGTTTAGGACTACGGTCCTCACCTAACCAAACCCTTATATTATATCAGGTGTCATATAATTGTGCTTATTGATCAGTAATAAACTTGATTAGTGTTGATGCTATGATGCATGGTACGGTTATGAGTATTAACCAAATGAACTTACTTAAGTGTTTAGATTACCGAATTGTATAAGTGGCAGTAATGTACTTTTGTCAAGATTGAGAACGGTATCTTAATGACTTAAAAGTACGGAACGGAAAAATAATATAGAAAAAGTATACAGTGGTGTCAATTAATTATAAGTTCGTACTTAAATTATTATTTTGTAAATTTAGCATATAATTTCCGTATTTTGAGCTGGATAGGAAGTTATGCCCGGCGTTAAGCGCTGACTGATTCAATCGGCTGTCATCCGTATCATGGATGGCAGCATTTTACAAGATTTTGTTTCAAGTTCCGATCCAGGTCGCATCAATTACTATTTATCGAGAACTTAGCTGCTTTTTGTACCTTTTGTTGATGACTTGATGTTGATGTATCTTTTTTCATTTTGGGCAAACAATATTACTTATCCGATGTAATATTTTACTTTTATTTTAAACAATTTCAGTTTTTATGATTTAAAATTTTTAATAGTTTGGCATTTTAAGATTTTCGCAATATTTTTGTATTAAACATTATTATTAAATGTTGATTATGTATCGAGATTGCCGCTTCTATTACAAAGTGGTTGGTGGTGGAGGGAGGATACGCGGCTGCTGCTGTGGGAGGAGCTCACGACTGTTGTGACTGGCGGTGCCGCCTACTACTGGGTGGGTGGTGCCACCTGCTACTGTGGGAGGAGGTCACAGTTGTGATGAGGCTTGAGGGTGAACCGTGAGGGAGAGAAGAAGAAAGGGAAAAAGGGAAGGAAGGAGGCGTGTCTCTTTGAGTGAGGGAGGGAGTTATAATACCCACTTAAAACCCTAACTCATTCTTTTTATTTTATTTATTTGTTTATTTATTTATTAATTTAATTATTTTCTAGATTCATTTTCTTTCAAGGCCCGACTAAGGGAACTCATCTTCGAGTGCTCACCAATTTTCAATAAAAAATAATAATTATAATACGAACATTTTTTTGTTTAGTAATCACAATTCTATTTTTTTATATAAATATGTTAACATTTATATTCGTATGTGAATGAAATTTATTAAGACTAATTCAAAATAATTTAATATATTTATAATATCTCCAAAAGTGATTATAATAATAATGATTAATGACATCGTAAAAATGACGGGGGAGTTACATGAGTTTTCTAACATTGGAGAAAGAGAAAAAAATTTGTCACGTTATGAACTTAAGGAGTAATTAGTGCTAGCTTTCTATTGGTTTTAGTAGTGAACCTTTTTGGGGCTTGTAATTAGTTTACCGCTTCTCTTTCTTGTTTAGGTTGCCCATGCCTATTTTATAATTTTAACATAGGATCAAAACTCGATTTAATAATTGTTGTGTCTTTAATTGGGCATTTAATTAAACCACTAGTTAAAGTTCTTTAATTGGATGCATGTTCATTCTCAATGAGTTTTGTGATCCATTCTAATGGACTAAAAAAATTCTAAGAACACTCACAAGTGATTAGAATGTTGAAATGTGCATTGTTGCTAGGGATGTTAATGGGACCAAGACTCTATTGAATCCACCCCAAATTCTCCCCCTATTTTAAGGGTTTTGTTCTAAAATTTTAGACCCGAATTAGGATCTGATTTTGGGTCCAAAATAATTAAAGGGTCCGGGTCTGGTTTAGGGCTTTCAGACCCAAATCCTCTCTCTAGACCTTTATAAGACTCAACCATCTCTCTGGAAGAAGGTGAGCATAGTGGAGCTTGGAGGTTTTACGGCATGAACGAAGCTTTGACCAAGCAATTACCTGCATATGCTCGCACTACTAGATAAAAGACTTGTTGCAACGGTTAAGGACCGTTGCTGTAGGGCTAAAAAGCGTTGCTAAAAATTTTTTGCGACGGTTACCAACCGTCGTATTTTCTGCCGTTGCAAAAAGTCTTTTGCAACAGTTAATGCCACCTTTTTGCAACGGGTGCATCTTGTTTGGTAGTAACCGTTGCCAAAAGTCTTTTGCAACGGCTTCTTGCATCTTTTGCAACGGTAGCAGTTGACTGTTGCCAAAGATACAATCTTTTGGCAACAGTTTCTCTTGGTCGCACAAGACCGTTGCAAAAGGTCTTTTGCAACACCAACCTATATAAATAATCCGTTGCAAAAAGTCTTTAATGAAAAAGCTAAGCAAATGATAATTTTAATAATTGATAGCATAAGATGTAATTAGAAATTTGATTACAAATATTATAGTTAAGAAATTTACACGATTAACTTGTTATATCAAAAACTAAGGATCAATTCTTCCATAACCTAGTGCAACCAAATATTCACCTATACATCATTACGTCTAAAAAGTATCGAACAAACAAGTTCACAAAATGTTTCCAAAAGCCACACAAAATTCTAAATATGTTCTTTTACGGCTCAATTTCATCATCATTTTCCACCTCCTTGTCATCAGCTGCTTCACCATTTTCCTATGTTAAAAAAAAATCAATAATCAACCAAAATGAACTGAATTAAGAAAGCATTTAAAAAAGAGACAAATATGATACAGGAGCTTTCAGGTCAACTATATCCTAAATGAAAGAATGAGATTAGACAGAATATAATAGATGAATAAGAAGGGAGAAACAAAGTGAATAGAGAGAAACAGAGAGAATAGAGAAAAGAAGCACAAAAGCAGAAACATAAACTTACCAGATAGTTGTTCGATTGTGCTCCTGTAGAGTTATGCTCATTGGATTCGATGTATAGAGGATTACCATTGCTTTCACTCCTTGACATTGAAGGAAGCACAATCTTCACACCAGGGTTAGCTTCAAGTAGCTTTTGAAGATCAGGGTTAGCTTGCAACACTTGATCCATAACTTGTGATTGCATGATTTGTAAGTACGCTTCAGGAAAGATGTAGCTTGAGCTTTTGCCTCCGTTCTTCAAAACAGTATTGGTAACACCTTTGCCAAATGTTCGCACACGCCCGCTATGCTCTGGTTTCTTGATCACGTCGCCATAAGGATCTTTATGGTTAGATCCTTCACCTTGTTGAGATTGTATTGCCTTCATTTGCTCCTATCAATGTGTGAAAAGTTATGTTAAATGAAACGGAGGAAGTAATAGATATACAACTAATCTGAATTAATTTGACACCATGGATCTATACAAAATTTGTCAGATTGGAACCCATCATCATAGCTAATACTTGATCTTACCACGAAATCGTATAGCAAAAACCATATACTTTCTCATGATACAGCAGAAAAAAGAAATTAAATTTTCAGATCAGCACCCCTTGATCTAGTGCTAATGATAAGTACTTCCATTCATGATAAACTAATATACATTCTCTTGCAAATAACGGATTGATAATAAATGAAACTAAAAAAGAGATTGTATTGTAATTTGTAAAGAAAGTAAAATACATACAATATTTGCTTCTATTTCATCAAAGCTTATTTTGTATGACTTCCCGGGCTTCCTTTTCCTTGATTCGATGTACACCTTTGCTTTTGACGGATCTTCTTTTCTTGGATCTTGTCGTTTCTATTGACAATTTAAATGAATGATTAGTTTAGAAATAATGTCTAAAGTATGTGAAAAAAAAGGTTTTATCTTATGCATATGGTTACCAGTTGTTCACGAGTGTATGCATATGATGTTGGCCCCATGGTGTGCATGTCACTCGTTGATTGTCGATTGCTACGATTTCTTTCACTTTCTTCCTATTGGATTTTAGAATAAAAAAAAATTGAAGTCAATATTTTAACATAACAAACTTGAACAGTAAATATTTGTGAGCAATTACTCTTCGACACTTACTTGAGTTCCCTCATCATCCCAATAGTGCAAGAGTTGTTTAAATTGGCTTTCAGGAATTGTATTTGGACGATTCTTCCACCTTTCTTCGTAAGTTGCATATGGATAGTAGTATAATGCCTTACTCCTACATTTCCAACCTTTCCACTGACAACCAATAGTTTCTAATGCCCAATCCTTTCCTTCAGATGAAACCAAGTACTTCCTCTGCATGCAAAGTTTTGCAGGTTATATGAGAAAGAAGCTAAAATATGAGAGTTTAATCAGGCTCATTTTGGATACATAATTTTAATTAAAACAACAGCACATAATTTTAAATAACACTTACTTGCACATAATCCCAGACTTCATCCTTTGCATTCTGTGGTACACTTGGCCAATCGCAATAGTTGAGCGGTAAATACTTTGAGTTCCTAGCCAACGTCCCTAAGAAGAGACTATATTCACTCACATGTTTTTTTGTAGGACCGATTGGCTGCCCATAACAATTTAGGATGATCGGAGGTCGCTCATTCATTGTTCGTTTATGAAAATGAGTCAAAAGTGTGGGACCTCGGCCCGTTTTCTTTGGAGCTGCACACAATATGCAAGCAAAGTTAATATGTGATATTGAAATATATATAGAAATGAAAATAAATAATTACAAAATTTTGTGAGGTTGCGTTTTAAACCAGAGTTTTCAGCAGTTGTGTTTTTTCCTTGAGGTTCTACTTCAAGGACTTCGTTGGCTTCATTTCCATGGACTTCATTTACAGCATTTCCATGGACTTCGTTTACAGATGCATTCTCATTGCCTTCATTCTCATTGGCTTCATTCGCTACCCTACTTGCTGCAATCTCGATGCCTTCATTCTCTTTGCCATCAGTTGCTGGCTGACTTGTTGCGTTCTTTTGTTTTCTACGGAGATTGAGAAAAGAAGACATGGATCCTGGAGAACAATACACAACTGTTGGCTGACTTGCTACTTGCATCTTCTTGTGTGACTGCTTTTGCAATGAAGTTTGCAGCTCTTTATGCAGCTCACTATGCCCATTTTTCTTCTGAGTAGGCTGCTGATCATGGTTGTTTTGCTGCTTATTAATAGAGACCTTGGTGACAAAGGGAACCTTTTGCTGCTCTTTTTGTGGTTCTGGTTGTGGATGTTCTTTTGGGAGGTAATCGGCCATACATCTTTTCTTTGATGATCGACCATTTTTTGTGATTTTTACAATTGGTACCTATATAGAGTAACAATGCAAAAAGCGGTATATTTTTGGTATTTGTAATATAACAATGAAAAAAGCAGTATACTTTATAATAAAAAAATATGGCCTCTTATAATCAATTAACCTTTACTTTATAATTACCTTTGAACTAATTACATCTTCATCATCTTCAACCTCGTCGTTCGGAATGTATTCTTCATCGTCACTACCAAAGCCTTCAACTCCAGCATTTGCAACGTACATGTTTGTGTTAGCTTCAAGTAACTTTTGTGCTAAGTTCCCATATCCTTTAGCTTTCATACATTCATAATTTTTCTTCATTGTTTCAAGCCTTTTCATCTCATATTTAGTCACCACTGGTGCTTTTGCATGAACTTTGTTGCTACTCTTTTTCATCTGTCAATCATAGCACAAGAAACAAGTTAAAACACTTATACATATAGGGATAATAAACAAAGAAAAATAAAAAATAAAATAAAATTAGTACAACCATCAGATAGATCCAAAGGATGCAGAGCATAATGCCAACCAGCACTAGTAGGTAATTCAACATAAAAAACTTGACGCGCTTGAGATGCCAAGATAAAGGGTTCTCCATTGCAAATTGTTCTATTTTTATTAACCATAGTTAGTTGGTCATCATCAGTCATTTTCGAATGATACCAAACACATTTAAACAAGACAACATCAATATACCCATGATAAGATATCTCAATTATTTCTTCTATACACCCATAATACATGACATCTCCAGAAATTGGATTATTATCCTTCCTACTAGCAAAACTGTCGGTCAAAGCACTTAGACAAACACCACTATTCTGCGTGACAAGGTTTCTCTCTCGTTTCATGGTATAAAACCTATACCCATTCACAAATTACCCACTGTACTTTTTAGCCACAAATGAAGGTCCCATACATAACCATTTGACATGCTCTGGCACTTCTTGTCCTTGGTGTAGCTTTAATGCAATTGTCTCTTTAAACCAGTCTTTGAAATCTTTGCTATGGCTTTGGGCAGTATCCCATTTTCTTTTCCTTTGACTACCAACTAGTTCCTTGTGCTCACTACAATACAAAATAAAAATTAAAACAATTATGAATTTATCCCTTTAGATATAATATAAAATCCAAAAATATCAAACGGCATATGTGAAGTTAACTTACTTAATGTATCTCTCAACTTCCTTACAATTACAATTGAATAAGACATATTGATGTGCTTGGCTCCAGGAATTGTGATCAGTCATAAATCCACCTCCTTCCTTCTTTGAAGTCTTCCCTCTCCCCTTAATAGGATAGCCAAGCTTAGGGAGATATTCTTGTGGGGTGCTAGGTTGATTGGGATGATCAATGGGACCTTTAGATTTCCCTTTTGATTTACTCAAATATCGAACCACAAACCTTGCACATTCTTTAGCCAAGAATCTTTCTGCCATTGAAGCTTCTGGATGACCCTTGTTTTTTACATCTGACTTTAATTCCCGAAGATACCTCTCAATTGCATACATGCATCTTATTGAAACTAGTCCACCAAGTTTGATTTCTTCTACTAGGTGAACCGGTAAATGGACCATTATGTCAAAAAATGCCGGTGGGAAAATCCCCTCAAATTGACAGAGAGTTTCGACTATCTCAGATTGGAGATTGTCGAGATCTTTGGAATCAATAGATTTTTTCCATATGCCTTTGAAAAAGTTTGACATCCTAATTATTGGAGTTGCAACATGTGCCCTTAGGGTTGTCTTTGCGGCAATAGGAAGCAAATAATGCATCATAAAATGTGCATCATGGCTCTTATATCCGATGATTTTCTTTTCATCAACTTGAACACATCGAGAAATATTAGAGGCATAACCTTGTGGTAGCTTTGCATTTTTTATGGTTTGGCAAAACAATTTCTTTTCATCATCATTCATCCAAAACATAGATGTCGGAAACTCTTCACTTCCATCTTCTAATTCTTGAACCTCAAGCTCCGGCACCCATCGAAGGTCTTTCTCCTCTCGCAGGTATTTCAAATCCCGACGAGCAGATTTATGGTCTTTTGATTTTCCAGGAATGCCTAACAATGTCCCAATGACATTATCAAACATATTCTTTTCAATATGCATGACATCTAAACTATGGCGAAGATCGCAATTTTTCCAGTAAGGTAACTTGAAAAAAATGGGAATCTTCCTCCATGGATTGGGATCATCAGTATCTTGTCTCACTTTTGGCTTCCTTTTTCCAAATTCATTTGGAAAATCACGTGTTAGCTCCTCTACCTCACTTCCGGTCAAACGAACCGGTTCATTTCTTGTCTCAATATGCCCATTGAAGTTCCTCTTATTATACCGCCACGGGTGGTCTGAATCCAACCATTTGCGATGACACATATAGCAATACTTGTGACTATATTTCAAGTACATAGAATCTATCTCATAATGACAACAAGGGCAAGCAAATTTTCCTTTCGTACTCCAGCCCGAACACATTGCATAACCCGGAAAATCACTAATGGTACCCACCAAAGCTACTTGCATGTCAAACCTTGTATTGATTGAAGCATCATATGTTTCTAGGCCAAACTCCCACAAATTGATGAGGTCTTTGATAAGTGGTTGTAAATAGACATCAATGGCATTTCCAGGAGACAAAGGTCCAGGTATAAGTAATGAAAGCATTAAAAACTCGGACTTTGTTGCCAACCATGGAGGCAAGTTGTAATTGATCAAAATGACTGGCCAAGTACTGTGCACAATGCTCATTGTGTTAAAAGGATTAAAACCATCAGTGGCTAATGCAAGTCTCACATTACGGGGTTCCTTGGAAAAGCTTTCATATATTTTGTCAAAGTTGATCCAAGCTTGACCATTGGCTGGATGTTGCAAAAGTCCATCCTTCTCTCCTGCAGTTTTATGCCATGTCATAAAACTTGCTGTTTCGGCACACATGTACAACCTTTGCAACCTCTTCTTGATTGGGAAGTACCTTAGAACTTTAGATGGAATTCTACGAGTTTTTTCATTAGGATTGTCATCTTCATCATTATCCTTCGATTTCCACCTTGAAGTTCCACAGACATGGCAACTGGTTGCGTTTGCATGCTCCGCCCAATATAACATGCAATCATTAGGGCAAGCGTCTATCCTTTTGTAGTCCAACCCCAACAACTTTAAAACTTTCTTCGCTTCGTGCATAGATGTGGGCAATATTGCATCATCGGGGAGAACTTCCTTGAAGAAATTTAGTAAACCAGCAGTTGCAACATCGGACAACTTATGGTCACACTTGTAAATGTAGAGGCGAATTGTGAAGGCAAGTCTAGACATTTTTTTGCAACCCGGATACAACTCTTGTTCGCCTTCCTCTATTAGGCGAAAAAACTTCTTCGCCTCTTCATTTGGCCCTTCTCTCAAAGCATCACTCAACAACTCTTGTATACCATCATTAATGTTTGATGGTTCATCGTGTTGAGGATCCTCAACTTCTCTTTCAGGGCTCATCCCTCCTAGATGAAAGGTTTCATCGTTTCTTGGCACAAAGCCATTGCAAATAATATGATCTCTTACGTCATTTCTACCATACCAATATCGATGATGGCAATTAGAACATGGGCAACTAATCTGGTTCCCTTGGGACCTTTTAGCAAAGGCTTTCTCAATGTATTCATCCGTTCCTTGTTCATATACATGACTCCATCTAGGAAATTCCCACCAACCCTTACTTCCCTTATACATGTCAAACAACAATCTAAAAAGGAAATTGTGCATATATGCAACAAACTCTTCTAATTCTAAATCTGCCTACCAAACAACCACATCAAATTAGAAACAAAACTTATAAGCAAATTGCACAAAATAGCTCTTCAAAGCAAGAAAGACTAACACAATCACATACTTGAAAAAACCCATTACATTAGTCTAAACAACTTTTTACAGTAATCAAAGTTCCACTAAAACACACAAAACATTAGCCACCAAAAACCTACACATTACTGCATTTTTCAGAAAAGGGGGGAAAATTCACACTCCTTTTTCATCTTTTAAAATTCACAAAAGTTAGGGTTTCATCAGGACAATTACCTTCGATTGGCGAAGCTAGGTTGGTTGTCGAGCGAGGTAGAAAAAATGGCGAGATATGTCAGGGAAATAAAACTTGAGCAATGAAACCCAAAACCACCCACTCACCAATGAAATCCCCGAAGCCGACCCACAAAAGCCACGGCGATAGAGGAGGAATGAGGGAGAGCCGTCGCGGTTTGATTTCTGGCAGTGATAGCTAGCGATGGTGGAATGAGGATTAAGGAAGAGGGTTGATTTGCGGTGGTGGACTGGTGAAGTTGAGAGGGTGAGGAGAGAGAACGGGAAGAATTAGGGGAAGAGAGAGAAAGAGCATGAGGGAGAAAATAAGAAAGAAGATTAGATTAGAGGCTTTGATGATTAAACCAATGAAAATTTGACATGTGTACAATTAACCGGTTATTACAGGTAAAAACAGGTCAAGGTCCAATAATAAATTAAAACGTTTAAAGGTGGGTTTATTTTGTAATAATCAAAAAGAGGGTTTAATATTTTCAGGCCACTAAAAGGTGGGATTTAAAATACTCTTGACCCACACCCAACCCATTTAATTAAACGGGTCAAGACCCTTGACCCACACCCGACCCATTTAATTAGTATGGTGAGTTACTTGAATAATTAGCCTCGTATTTAATGACCTGTCTTAGTATTGGTTAGTTACTTGAATGAATAGCCCCGTGTTACATGATTTCAACAAATGAAATTTGAATATATAATTTGAAATTTTGTTAGAATTAAATATAATCGAAAACAATAATGGTGCCAGACATGATAGAAATATGAAACTTTGATAATTGTGAAGATAAAAGTGAAAATGGGAAATTTGGTGTGTACTGTAGATATATAATTATTTAGCTCATTAGCCTCATTATATATAATAAGGCTTTTATTAATTTATTGCTATTTTATATATAGGAATTTAATAAGTTATCTACAATAACAATTAATAACACTTAGAAAATATAAATAGTATAATAAGCTTTTTAAAAATGGAAAATTAAGAAAATGATATTATAAATAGTTTTGGAGGGAAAAAATTGCATAACAAATTTGACACATGCATAAGTTCTTGCAACGGGTCTAAGATAACCGTTGCTAGTTTATTTAACCGTTGCCTTTTCTAATCTTTTGCAATGGGTATAAGATAACCGTTGCCTTTTCTAATCTTTTGCAACGGTTTACTTGAACCCGTTGCCTTTTCTTATCTATTGCAACGGTTTTATTGTACCCGTTGCTAAAGCTATTGCTATAAAATAAACCGTTGCCAAAGGGTGTTGCCTATGCTCTTTTATCTAGTAGTGTCGAAGGAGAAGTGGGCAGCTTATTCGGACGCCTTACGTCTCGTCAAGACGCTGAAAATTTTATAGACTAACAATAGTCATAATGGTTGACTCTTGTACTCCCAAATAAGTAATGGAAGGGCAATGGATGTGGCACGCTATTGTGGAGAATTATCACAAATAAGTGTAAGTTTTATAATGTGGTAGAGATTAATGGAGACATATGGTTGGTTGGGAATGTTATAGGGGTTGATAGCAGCCATAGAGAAGGAGATTGAGATCAGATCAGATCCTGATACCATATAAACAATATAAAGTTTTGTGTTTTGAAGTTATTATTACTCATTCATGGAGGATCCATATAAACTCACAAAAGAGAATAATTAGTAATATAACTTCCTTAAACTAAGCCTATAACTTAGGTAAATATAATCAATTAATAAAGACTTTACAAAAATGTTATTTAAACATATGTCACTAAACATGAAATTTATTGTAGTGTATTAACTAAGAAAAAAGAATTTTTTGATGTTTATAGTTAATTATTCAATTAAAGATTGATGAATAAGGAATTAAAGTCATTGGACAAAGAGAAATGAGTATCCTTTCCCATTTTCAATTCCACAAAAATTCGACTAATAATGTGGTAGTTGAAAATTAGTTAAAAATTTTGAGTATTCAGTGTTGGTTCGTGAATTAGTCGGAATATTTTGACAAAAAGTATTAGTCTGACTTTTCTAGTCTATAAAGCGTTTTTTTTACGGTGATATATTAATTGATATGTATTCACTTTTTATGTATTCGCATTTTAAATACTCTCCATATTTTCAAATGTTCTTTTCATTCACGTTTTTCATATATTTCAATATAAATTTTAAAATCAAATAATTTGAATTGTGAGTTTTAAAAATTCTAAGAAGTTGATATGTCGAAAATATATATTAAGACGAATTTAACAAGATCCCTCGTGAATATATATTTTTCTTATAGATCTTTGAGAAATCATAGTCAAAGTTTAATGCTAAAATTCGTAAATTCTATTTGAGAACAACATATAAAACCGAAGGAATTATCATTGTTTGAGTCTAAGTTATCTCGCATATGATGGAGATATTATTTTTAAAATATCATTAAAAAGAAAAGTACTTCCTTTATTCTCAAGTATACTTTTTTCAACTTCTAAAACTATTACACTATTGATTACTTTCCTCTTTAACATTATTTGTTTTCCTTTATCAAAACTTCTACTAATTTTAAATTCAAACTCCAAATAAGAACCATATCATAATATGTAAGTGTATACTATATACAATGAATTAAAAAATAAATGACAAAAATAGTATACAATGAATTAAAAAAATAAATGACAAAAATGGTAAAGTACCATCATATTGCAAATCCATAATCACCATATCATGGATATTGACAAAATATTTCTTAGTTGTCCTTGTTATTACTTACCTATAATCAACATCTAAATATAACACTATTGGTCAATCAAAAATCAATTTAGACAATATTTATTTTATCTAAAACCAATATCTTATAATATAATATCCTAAGTTGAAATATATTATTTTAAACAACTAAAATGTGTAGCCCTATAAATAAATCCTCCACCTCAAAAAATTACATTCATTCAAATATTTACTAAACAAAAATCACTTGTTCAAATTTCAAATGGAGAAGAAAAAATTAAAGTTACAATACATTGAAAATAAAAATACAAGGAGAGTGACATGTATAAAAAGATGCAATGGTCTTCTTAACAAAACTCGTGAGCTTAGTATCTTATGTGGTGTAGATGTTTGCACCATTATATACTATCCTAATTCCAATGTTGCTGTTACATGGCCCGAATCAGAGCAACAGATAAAAAAGATTATTTTCGAGTTTGAAAATAAACCAAATAATTCCAAATTTGATAGGCAGTTTGATCAAAAATCATATTTAACGCAATGCGTTAAAAAGTCAAAGGATAAGCTAGACAAGAGACGGGAAAAAAATCGAGAATTGGATATGGAGAATATTGTAACTGATTTACTCAATGGAAAACCTATAGAAGATGTTTTTTTTGGTGATTTAAATGACTTACTTACGGTAATTAATAGTAAGATGAATATGATCCAACATCGACTAAAACTTCTTCATGAGAATACTACTAATAATCCTCTTTGAATTGTTTATCTATATATTTGTTGTTAAAGTTTTCAAAAAAATATATATTTTGTTGTTTATGTTTTTTAATAAGTTGCTAAGATAAAAATAAACATTGTTATCATCATGTTTATCTTTGTTGTAGTTTTATTATTATTAAAAGTAATTTAAGTTGTCTAATTTATAAAGATATATTTTAAATTTGATTGGTCTTTTAATTTTTTGTTATTAGGTCGGCTGAAAAAGCAGAAAGATTAAGTGTGAATCAAACTCATTACTTTTTTCTGAAATTGTAATTGCTCTCTAACTCACAAGACAAATTTTCTAATCGGTCTTATTGAAGTTATTGTTGCTTATAATTATTAGCCACATAAGTATGATTTTATATTATCAACTCTCCAAGCTCTTATTGTGGTACGAATTAGGTTAATGCATTGTTGTTGTGTTATTTAGTACAATATTGTTATACTCCTTCCATTTTATTAAAAAGTTCTTACTTGTCATTTTGAGGTGTTTTATTTGTTATTTCCATAAAAAATCTTTTTATTTATATTATAAATTTTGGATAAAAATAACTTTGTTCATCTTCATTTTAATATTTTAATAACGCTTATGGTCCCCACATATCTTCCACTAACTTCATTTTAACATTTTTATATTCTTTATGGTTTCCACATGTTTCCCACTAACTTTATAAAATATTTTTTTATTAGTTGTTGTCCCTATTTTTTCCACTAACTGTCCTTTAATATTTTTTAATGTTTATAATTCTCACTTTTATTCCATCAAACTTATTATTCAATAAAATAATATATCCACTATGTAAAAGATTATATTTTTCTTAATTTTCGTAAATATTCCTTGTGGTAACTTTATTAGGGAATGACGAGAGTATATTTTAATTAAAAGCTATTGCACAATAAAATATTGGCTAATATTGATTAGAATTAAATTTGAACAATATATAAATCACATTACAAAAAATAATACAGCATAAAGAAAACCAATCTCTAACAATATGTATGAACAAAATATCAATTTAGCACAAAAAATATCACTACAGTTGAAGTTTTTTTTTTGACAATTAATAAATTTGTATTAATTTTTCAAAAAATTACATGAAAGAACTGGGCTTTCAGCCTCTCAATGGGGAAGGCACTTCATCCTAAAAATACCACACTAAACTCTTGAAAACAAACATAATTAAGTTGCTATCTCTAGACTAAGGAAAGGGCATAATAGGCCCAACTGATGAAGAAACTCTAAACCAGCACCGCCTTGTAGCCGCCACTCAAAAAATGATCGGCGTGTGGAGCCACGCGTGCTGCTCCTCCAGGCAGAAACTGACGCCACCGTGAAATCCACCACACCAGCACAACTTACTCAGATGGGAGCTTGGTTACAGTTGAAGTTTCATTGTTCATCACTTAATTACATTATGTTAATGAACCAACCAACGAAAATCTTAAGCTGGTGAGGCCCCATATATTTAAGAAAAAATTGATATTAATAATTCAACCTTTCACTCATCTGCTGTGATAATTCCACTTTTAAATTAATTTTTAATGATCTAACATTTTTCTTAGTTTACTATTAGTATAACCTTTTATTTTATAATAATTCAATTTTTGGCCTTAGTTTGCTATTAGCATACCATATTAGTATGCTGACAACAAACTAACATCAAAGGTTGGTTTATTAAATGTTGAAGTTAATGGTGACTTGACTGCACCGATTGATTTCTACATTCATGTGTAGAATCCTATTGACGAATTATGTGGGTGATTAAGTATGACTTAAAGTGGATGTTTATGATGTTGTTTAAGTTTGTGATTAAATGCTTGAAGTGATGAAGGTATTGATGATTAACTTAAACATGAGAGTTATGATGTGTGTTGAATGAGTTTAAAGAGGAGTGTCAAGAGTGTCTGTCGTTGCGGAAGATGCCTTGAACGAGGCATCAATGATTAATACTAGTGCCTTGAACGAGCAATAGCAAGAGAAGAAGTCAGTAGCATCAAGCCTACAGGTGCTCGAACGAGCACACCTTAGCTTAGCAACAGTAGCATTCTTCGGGGTGTTTATTATGCAATAATTCTTAGTATTTGATTTGAATACTCATTAATTGTAATTGGCTCCATAAGTAGGGAGTTTATATGTACATCAAAACTCATCAAACGCAAATCCATAAGCCTAAACACATAGCCTTTCATTCTCTTACTCAATTTGTAATACTTCATTATAAGAGTTGTTGTACTCCATTGTTATAGTATAAACAAGAAACTATACACCACAAAGGATATAACCATCATTGGGTGAACCTCCTTAAATCCTTGTGTCATTTTGCATTACTTTATTTCCTTTAAACATTGTTAATTCATTGAAATTGTATTAGTTCATCAAGGTGCTTCAAACCTTTCGATCTTGGTGATATTAAAGGTTAAGTTTTATACTTAGACTCTAATATAGCTCTCATTTTATTAAAAAATAATCTAAAGTTAGGATTATTTACAGCGAATTGGTGAAATATTGGATTATTAATATCAATTTTTCCTATATCTAATATACACACTAATAGTTGAGGCCACAAGATATATTATATCTGTAACACAATTATTCTTTTGGTGTACACCATATCGTGCATGATGTCATAAACTAAATTATTACTCATTTAAAACTACTCTCTCTGTTTCTTTTTCTTTTTCTCGTTTACTTTTTGCACAGTTTTCAATGCAAACTTTAAACCTCAATATCTCAAAATAAATATAATAAAAAATTATAAAAAATACATAATAAAATAGTATGCATCAAGACAAACTAACGAGATCTTACATGTATATATTTTATTTTCTAAATATGTGTCAAAAACATTAATTAAATTTTTCTCTTCTTAAAGTGGAATATTCCAAATGGGAAAAAGGTTAGAGAACGGAGGAAGTATAAAACAAATAAGAGGATAATTATTTTATTTTTGGTAGCAATGCTTGAACTTTGAATTTAGAGATTGAAAGTTAGTTATTCTTATACCGGATCTAACTAGCTAGTTAACTACTAAAGGATTATTTATTAGTCATTCATCATATTATTTGTGGTTTTTTATATTTTCATGGAATGAGAAAAGTAATTAAATATGGGCTAATAAGAGACACAAAATATATAATTTTTACATTTCATCTATGCTTGATTTTGAATTAAATGAACATGAGACTATATTAACAAAAATATTTGTTGAGTTTATGAAAAAACCACTAAAAACTATCATAACTAACAAAGATTCTTAATTTGTATGCACTATCTTTGAGATTACTAAAGTTGTTTTTTCTCATACATGTTTAAAAGATTTTGTGAAGCATGTATTCAAAATTTTCTATAAATTATTATATACCTTAAGTAACTATACATGAGATTTTCATAGACTATTAATTTGTGAGGTACTTAATTTCAGTTATTATCTAGAATTATTTTAGTTTGATTTGCTAGTGAAAGAAATTAGTCATGGACATTCATATGTTAAAGTGATTTCTTGCTAATCTTAGACATATTTCTTTGATTTTAAAATTGCCTTTGAAATAACAATTTTTTGTGTATACTTTAGTATATTTTTGTGCATTGTTTTTGTATCCAAGTTGTCGAAACGCCAAGCCAGGATTAAGTCCTACATCGATTCTAATTAATTATGATCGATCCTTAGTTATGACTGATCCTACTCTGATTCTATGCATTTTTCGATTCTATAACCGATTGGTATCATTTAGACATATTAGGATCGTACGACAACTATTTTGATTGCCATAAAACAAAATTTTCTTATTATATTGGATCATAAACAACTTTTTAAGTAATAATTGTTATGATTAAACTCAAATAATCAAAAGTGATAAAATAATACTTCACCAAATTTAAATGTAAAACTAAAAATTCACAAAATTATAAAAAGCTGGTCGGTTGGTCAAATCTTGGTCGATGAGTCGGGTTGGATCAAAAGTTAATAGGTGTAAGCATCTCCTTCTTCCTACCCACGGACGAATCAGAATTAGCGCGAGGCTAGGGGCAATGTCTACTACATCCCGTAATGGTGTGCTGTCTCGAAGAATATTACCAACTAAGTCCTTTGGAGTGTTGTTGGGCTTAAGGGATGAACCCAACGTATTGGGCTGTGGCCAAATAGCAACAGTATGCACAATTTAGGACAGCAGTGTCATGGACAACACAAATTATTATAAGAGACGATCTTTCCAAGAGACGCTTTAGATATATGGACTAAATAGCCTAATTAATACAAATTAAAGAAAAAATAAGAATACGACAACATCGTCATGAACAATACAAATAGTTGTAAGAGACGGTCTCTCCGAGAAACACTTTAGATATATGGGTTAAATAGTCCAATTAATACAAATTAAAGAGAAAATATAGAATATGGGCTTCTTGTTTTCGAGGTCGTCTCTTTGAGAAACAGATGACTACTTTAAGAATATAATTGATCCCTTTACGACTATAATGTGTAGGAGTATATTGTGCATATATTTAGAGAAAATTATGATTTGTAATTATTCCATAAAATATTTTGTTTCCTTGTTTAGTCCTCTTAATCCTTGTACAAATAGGGTCTATTATTGCTTTGGTTAATTAATACAAACCAAGTATTTAAAACCCAAAATCCTAATCTCTACTTGATTCCGCGTTGTTAATTTCTTCATAAGTATCAGAGTAGTAAAGTTCAGATCTGGGATCTGAGAACTTTTTCGGAAATCATCATTTATCGGAATCTTATCTCAGATATGGAATACGTAAACTTGGACATGAAAAACATCTTCTCAACTCATGGCTTAATTCATCAAACTAGTTGCCCAAACACTCCAGACCAGAATAGGGTTGCTGAGCGGAAAAACCATATACTCCTTGAGATAACCCGAGCACTCATGTTTGAAGATCATGTCCCAACTCAGTTTTGGCCAGAAGTAGTTGCCATTGCCACTTACCTCACTAATCGTCTTCCCACAAAATCTCTCCTATTCAAAACCCCCTTGGATATACTGCAAACCCATAGTACTATTCCATCCTCTCATTCCTTACCTCCTCGAGTCTTTGATTGTATTGTATATGTTCACATTCCTAAACAAGCTCGGAACAAACTTGAACCTCGTGCTGTTAAGTGTGTTTTTATTGGGTATGGGGTGAATCAGAAAGGCTATCGATGTTTTGATCCAATCCACAACAAACTTTATACCACCATGGACCGTGACTTCTTTGAGAGTTCATACTACTACCCCCAACTTAGTCCTCAGGGGGAGACTATGAGTGGTGATGACTTAAGCTGGTTAACATATTCTATTACTATCAATCTAGATCCTGTAATTTATCATGACCCTACAGAACAAGTAGGTAATCTCACAGCTGTTGCCACTGAAGATATAGTACATCCTCCTCTTCAGTTTACTATGTTCCTTTCTGAACCATCTAGAGAGCAATCCGAATGAGAGGTAATTCCTGAGCCTTTGATTGATATTACTAATGATATTCCTAGTGTTGAGTCACCTTGCAGATATGAGTTACCCCCAAGGAATACGAGGGGTATTCCACCAAGGAGATATGACCTTGAGTATGAAGCATAGCGATCTCGATACCCCGTCAATTAGGGTAATGTTTATAATCTATCCCAGATTGCTATTGCTTTTAATACCACCTTGTATTCAAGTTCTATACCCTGAAACCGAAGCACTCCAGAATCCGAAATGGAATAGGGCTATGGAAAATGAGATAGCAGCCCTCAAAAAGAACAACACATAAGAGAAATGCATGTTACCCAAAGGGAAGAAAACAGTAGGCTGTAAATGGGTGTTCTTGATTAAATATCATGCCGATGGGACCATTGAGAGATACAAAGCCCGACTTGTAGCTAAAGGGTATACTCAGACATACGGGGTAGACTACTCATAAACCTTTTCCCCGGTTGCCAAGATTGATATGATCAGAGTCTTGTTCTCTATAGCTGCAAATAAAGATTGGCCGTTATACCAGTTTGATGTAAAAAGTGGCTTCCTCCATGGTGAAATTGAAGAAGCCTTTATGAAAGCACCACCGGGGTTCTCAGATGAATATGGATCAGGAGAGGGGTGTAGACTCAAGAAAGCACTGTATGGCTTGAAACAATCTCCACGAGCATGGTTTGGTAGGTTTGCTACAGCAATGAAGAAATTTGGTTACGAGCAAAGTAACTCTGATCACACTTTGTTCTTGAAGAAAGAGAAAGGAAGGATTACTTGTTTGATAATCTATGTTGAGGATATGGTCATCACTGGGAACAACGAAGAAGAGATTAGTGATTTGAAGAAGAAGAAGTTGTTTATGGAGTTCGAAATGAAAGACCTAGGAAACCTGAAATATTTCCTCGGGATTGAAGTTTTAAGGTCAAGACGAGGAATCTTCATCAATCAGAAGAAGTATATACTTGATCTCTTAGCAGAAACTGGGATGCTTGATTGTAAGCCAACTGAAACACCAATTGTAGCCAACCATAGGCTTCAGACAGTACAAGATGGAGAATTAGCCGATAAAGAACAGTATTAGAAGTGGGAAAACTCATCTACCTATCCCATACTAGAATCGATATTTCATATGCTATTAGGGTAGTTAGTAGATTCATGCATCTCTCACAATTACCACACATAGAGGCGTTAATGAGGATTCTTAGATATTTAAAGGGCACTAGTAGCAGAGGTGTCTTCTTTAGGAAAAATGATCATCTTGATCTCATGGCATAACAGATGCAGACTGGGCAGGTGATTGGGATAATAGAAAGTCTACCTTGGGGTACTTTACTATGGTAGGAGGGAATCTAGTCACTTGGAGAAGTAAGAAACAGAAGATAGTAGCTTTATTAAGCACCGAGGCTGAGTTTAGGGGAATTGCCAAAGGAATTATAGAGATTTATGGCTCAAGAAACTCTTGTGTGAATTGAACTTTCCACCAAAGGAAGCTTGTAAATTATTCTGTGATAATCAAGCAGCCATCAACATCTCAGAGAACCCCGTTCAACATGATCGAACAAAGCATGTGGAAATAGAAAGACATTTTATAAAGGAGAAACTTGAGAAGCAAGTCATCAGTTTTCCATCTATACGATCCAAAGATCAATTAGCTGATATTCTCACGAAGGTTGTCACAGCTGAAGCTTTTGAAAATCGGTGATCCGATGACCTAACTTGAGGGGGAGTGTAGGAGTATATTGTGCATATATTTAAAGAATATTATGATTTGTAATTATTCCATAACATATTTTGTTTCCTTGTTTAGTCTTCTTAATCCTTGTATAAATAGAGGTCATTATTGGTTTGGTTAATTAATACAAACCAAGTATTCAAAACTCAAAACCCTAATCTCTACTTTATTCCGCGTTGTTAATTTCTTCATAATGAACTTGTTTAGAATTAGAATCTATAACTGATCACTATACATATGATGATTTATAATTTAACGCTAAAAGCTTTAAATAAGCTACTCTTGTGAGAGACCTTCTCTCAAAGAGACGACCTTAAAACAAGAAGCCCACATTCTTATTTTCTCTTTAATTTGTATTAATTGGGCTATTTAGCCCATATATCTAATTCTCTCACAACAATTTGTGATGTTATAAATGATCATTTTATATAACCAATCACTTAAAGTATGAGTTGATATCTTATAGGCCAAAATTAATCACTTTAAAATAATTATAAGTGATCCATTTAAAGTTATATACTTTAATGTCAAAATTTATCATTTTAGATCACAATTACTTATTTATTTATTTATTTATTTTTTTATACTTTTGAATCCTATTAATATCGTCCTAACGAAGTCGCCGTTACCAATTCTATCTCTATACAACAAACAGAGTGACTAACTCTCTCTAAATCCTTTATATCCAACTTTTTATGTTGTCACACCAAGTAAAAAGTTACCCTAAATCCAAATTTTTCACAAATACCCTTTTAAATTTTAACTTAACCACTCATTTTCATTTCTATTATATTTTATAAACCACTCGTTTACTTTGGTCTAACACCAGTTAACTAGCCAAATTTTGAAAATTGCATACATAATTGGACATAAGTCATAAATCATATATTTTTAATCAGTGATGTTTGAAAATTTTAAAATTTTAGATATTTAATATTTCTACTTGTTTTCCTACTAGTTTTCAGTCGAAAATTTTACGACTAAATGTTAATAGGAAAACAATTGAAATTTCAACTAAATTCATAATAGTTATTTTAGTTGGAATTTCGACTAATTACGTTAGTCGAAATTGAATGTTTTTTTAAATGCTCAAACATGAAATCCTTGAATATGTCGAACAATATACATCATTATTATTCACTATTCATTCATAAGTACCGTTTAATATGGAATGGTCGGCCATATTGCATGTGAATATACACATTTGAACTATAACAAAGAAATCAACGGTCGGTGAAGAAGGGCATAGATAAGAAATTGGGATCAAACTTCATCAATCACGGTTGCGTTAGATCTCACCCACGTGACAGGATGTTCACACTGGCCTGGCTATTTGCCTTTTCCCCACAAAGTACTATGTACCATTACTTGCTCTGTTCCATATCACTTGCATCAAATAAATATTGCGCAATTTAATGCGTTTGTTCGATCGTTTATATTTAGAGTTATACATAACTAAAAATTATAAAAATTTGATATTTTGAAAATATGTGACGATACGAATAAAACAAGATCTCACATGATAATGTTTTCCTGGTATAATAGCCGAAATATATAAATTACCATAGAATGATGAATAGTGCAAATGTTGGCTTGGTCCAAGTAATATAGAACGGAGGAAGTATTATATGATGATCATGGGCTCGTGGCTACGACCATGTGCTACTCCCTCCGTATCAGTGAATGTGCTTTATATGTAATTTTTGAAAAATTTAGAAAAATAAGACAAAAATAAATAATATATGACTATAAAAGAAATTTATAAGACAAAAATAAATAATATATGACTATAAAAGAAATTTATAAATAATATGAAAAGATACGTTAGTTGGTTGAATAAAAATCAAAGAAAAATTGTGATTTATAATAAAAATTAAATCTCGAAAAAATTTGATATAATGGACTAAAAAGGAATTTGATGATATTGAATATTTCATAAGTATTTGTCTAAAGTTTACTTTTGTTTCATGTGCTTGAGCTTAGCTTTAATATATTCCCCCACCTCACTATTGGTTGGCAATTCATACTAACATGACTAAGCAAACGTCAATTACAACTAATTCTTCGCCTTGAATTCTTAAATGAAACTATTTCTAATTTGTTGGGATATCTATATTTTGTGTCTTAAAGTAATTATTATAATTAAAATAAAATAAATTAATTATATAAGCTCGTTTTATAATAAGATAGTCTCATACAAATGAGTAGTTTGTTATATTACGTCTGAGAAAACTGTAAAATTAACAATAATGTAATGATTAATTTAAACTCATCAAATTAACCAAAAAAATTTTAAATTTAACTCAAATGAACTGAATATTAATATTGGTGAACATTATTAGTAGCAAAGGTTATTTATACTAGAGGTGTTCATTCGGGTCATTGGGTTAATTTCGGATTAAATACTTTGGCTCGGTTTGAAATCGGGTTTTGTGTCCACGTTGTTTTTTGCATACTTGTAAATCAATTTTGAAGTTGAGTTAAATCGAATTTGGTTACAAGATCGGGTAAATTTCGAATAATCGAATCAGTTTT
The DNA here is from genome assembly GCF_026212465.1 of Amaranthus tricolor. Classification (NCBI taxonomy): domain Eukaryota; kingdom Viridiplantae; phylum Streptophyta; class Magnoliopsida; order Caryophyllales; family Amaranthaceae; genus Amaranthus; species Amaranthus tricolor. Next base: position 8,877,465 of record NC_080048.1, on the reverse strand, counting down.
GAACACCTCTAATTTAAAATACAACCAAATTTTGTACACTATAGGGTTTTGTAACTAATAATATTAAGTAAGAGTAGGAAAGATTTTTTTAAGACGATATTTCTCATACTCCATACCTTATGTTACTATTTATTATCGTACATATCATATTTGAACTCTAATGGTAAGTAATATAACTACAACACTATTAAGTAATATAGTTTTATTGCATAAGGCTATTAAATATCACAAATATAAATAAAGTTTAGTGTTCAAAATAATGAAAATGATATATATGGTTTATAATTTGAATCTTTACACAACCAATAATTTTGTATATTTTGTGATAATAATTCTTTCAAAACTAGTAATTTAACCGAGGTTTGGTTCTAAATTATAAACCTTTTCTATTTAAAATCAAAACTTCTAAGTTGTAACTTGTTTTTGTATTATTATTTGTTTGTTTGTACATTACCTATTTGGCCTCCTAGCTTGAAATCATGGCTTGTACTTTCTTCTTGTACTAGAGGGTGAGATCAATCAAACTCGGTATCATAAAAACGAAATAAAAAATCTTCTTACTATACCAACTTATGATTCTCGATCATTATCGTTATACTATTTGTTAAAGTAATCATCATTATAAATGAAAAAAAATATATATGTGTGAGTTGTTTTCGTATTATTACAATTTGTTAATGTATTACCTATTTGACCTTCAATCCTACAGTAGAGGGTGAGAATCAAACTCGTGCCATAAAAATAAAATAAATATCTTTAATTACTATAACAACTCATGATTCTCGATCATTATTGCTATATTAATTTTTTAAAATAATATTATTATAAATGAAAAAAAAAAAGAATATGCATGTGATGATGTATGAGTTGTTTTTTCTCCCGAGACACTCAAAATATACACATAAAACATTATTTTAAAATTTGAGTGAAGTAGAAGCTACGATCTATTCCAGTGAAACAATACTACTCCCTCCTATTCACTTTAGGAATTTCATTTGACTTTTTACGGATTTTAAGGAGAATTAAAAGTGGGACCCTAAGGGTAGGAAAGAGAGTAGTATTATGAGTTTTTAATAAATTAAAAGTGGGACCCTAAGGGTAGGAAAGAGAGTGGTATTATGAGTTTTTAATATAAAGAAGGAAAATTAGTATGGGTAATGGAGGGTATAATTGAAAATAGGATAAAGCTACTAAGGGCATAAAAGTCAAAAATCCATATCAAAAATAGAAATAGGACAATTAAGGTGACTTGACCATAAAAGGAAATGAGACACATAAGCTGAATAGGAGGGAGTATTTACTTTTAAATGATGTTAATTTAGAGAGAAGGTGAGGGAATATTAGTTAGTGGGTTGCTATATTTTATATATAGTTGCTTGGGTCCAAGATTTCACCACAACAAACGTCCTTTCTTATCCCTTGTCTATCTCATTTAGTGCCTTTTTTTTTGTGTTAATTTTAGCAAACAAATATTAAGAAAGCAAAATGTCACAAGATTCAACCGCAACTTGTATTGAAATCCTGGTTGCAATTCTTTTACCACCTCTCGGTGTTTTCCTCAAGTTCGGATGTAAGGTAATTAAACACCCTATTATCTCTTCTTTCTTAGATTAATTTATATAATAATATTTATTTGTCTTAATCTAATCATCTGGTTCGTTTACATTTAAACTCGTGACTTATTAATCGTGCTATTTTTTTCAATAAAATGTAACATTAATTTAAAATGATCGGTAATTTCGAAGTAATAAAACTGGTGTAAAACTCTCGGATTGCTTCTAATACAATGTATTAGCAAGTTTGCTTTTGATTTTGATTTATTTTATCTAAGTAATTAACTTAATAGTATTTGCATAATAAGTCATTTGCTATTTTTTTAAAAATTTCTTTATATTTGATTTTTTTTTAGTTAATATTTAATATGAAATATTAATGTGTATGCAGGCAGAGTTCTGGATATGCTTGGTGTTGACTTTTTTCTTTTGGATCCCAGGAATCATCTACGCTATTTATGCTATTACAAAATGATCGTTCTATTTCATTAACTTGTGATTAATTGAAATATGAAGTTTTTAGGGTACCTTTAATATCATCCACGATGATTGATTTATTGGTTCATATGTAATAAATACTAAACTTTTGTACTTTGTGCTCAATGTATTTCATGATTTTATCTAATTGAATTTGGCTTATTAGTAATTAAGCGTACAACACTGAATTTATCAGTACTATATTGAACATATAGCTGCCAAACTACAAATTACTTTACTTATATACATTATAATTAACTTATAAACACATAAAATTAAATTATAATTCACTAATTAGGAAACATATGCATGGGCATTTTTGCTTATCATAGAATTAATCTTTTTAATTTCCTTTTTTTTTTCCTCTTCATTCAATCAAAACAAGCCATTTAAAAGAAGTTAATGATTCTGCTGTTTTGTAAAAGAAGTATGATATAAATATTAAATAACAAATATATAATTATAATCGTAGAATTGCGTAATGGAGGATTTGTTTAATGATAGAAGTTGGATGGACAAAAGACTTATTAATGGGGCATATAATATACAATTCATGTAAGGGGTATAAGTTTTTTTGAATTCTGCAAGTGATAATAGTTCACAATCAGAAATTAGATGTCCTTGTAAGAAGTGCAAAAGTCGTGTTGTTACAAGTTTGAATGAAGTTATGATACATTTAGTTAAGATGGGTTTTGTGGATAACTATCACGATTGGAGGTGTCATAACACTTCGTTGGGTGAATCGAGTTCAACGGTCATGAAAGAGCAAGAGCAAGTGCAATTGCATCCTTATGTGTCAAATAGAGATCAAAATGAATACGTGCAAATGGTGCACCATGCTGCAACTAGTCGATTTCATGACACATACTATAATAATTTTCACAATCACGAAGTGTACACAGAGGAACGACCCACTGTACACATTGAAGAAGAACCGAACCCGCAGACGAGATAATTCTTCGACATGCTCAATGCTGCCAATAGCCCGTTATATTCCGGATGCAAAACTCACACTCAGATATCAATGATTGGGCGGTTGAAAAATCTCAAGTCGGAGTTTCGCATTCCAAAAAGGTTGTACGATGAATTTTGCACCTTGATGAGGGAGCTTATACCGGAACCAAACATGATGGCCATAGGCTTTTTATGATACAAAGAAGCAAATAGCCGGCCTTGAATTACCAGTCGAAAAAATAAATGTATGCGTCAATCGATGCATGATCTATTGGGCAATCAATGCAAACGATAGACGTTATAGTGTTTGTAGAAGATCAAGGTGGAAAAAAGATGGAAGTGGAAGCGGACAAGTTCCATGGAAACAATTTCACTATTTCCCTATCGGACCTAGATTACAGCGAATGTACGCCTCTCAAGCTACTGTATCGGACATGAGATAGCATGTAGAACACCATAGGGAAGAAGGAGAGATGTGTCACCCATCAGACTCTAAAACCTGGTTAAGGTTCAATTTGACACACCCTGACTTTGCCACGAGTCGAGAAATTTAAGGCTTGGCATGTGTACTGATGGTTTCAACCCATTTGGAAATTCTGGAAAGCAATATTCATCTTGACCTGTCATATTAACACCATTCAATCT
>NC_080048.1:8833836-8868836 GCF_026212465.1 Amaranthus tricolor | reverse complement strand
TCAAGAAGCATATTAGGGCGTTTGAGTAGGCACTTGACAAGGTTCGTGATCCAGACAACGAGGATTTAACCTGCCAAGAGGGTGCTCTTCTACTTCATCGTCATCCCCTCCATCATCGTCAACTTCCTCAACAAAATATTGAGGTTGTTGGGTTGTCGTCACTGGACCCATTTGGGTTGTCATCATTGGATCCATATCATTATGGAGGGCACATGGGCAGGCAATTAAGAAGATGCCCTAGGATAGTTCATTTGGGAGGTGTCATAACCATGCTGGTAGGGATATTGTTGAAAAATTTTATAATCCCCTCCCTGGGGTGTAGTATTTGGAGTATTTAGGGGAAGATTAGTATGTTGATTTAAGAGACTTGAGAAGGATTGTTGGTATGGTTGTTTGAATGGTTGTTGGTATAGTGGTGGTTTGACGTTGTCATAGTAACTAGGTTGTTGATAACCATAGTCACTAGGTGAAACATTGTTCAAGTCAAACCCAAAAAAATCAAAGAAGTTTGTTGGGTCATTATTTTGGTTGTTTAGGTTACTTGCCATGTTCTCTATATGAAATTTACACTACACAAAGTAACAAAAACCTAATTACAGAATTAACGTGCATTCGTATTTAACCTAAATTAACATACATTCATATTTAACCTAAATTAACATGCATACAAAATAAGCAACGATTCAAAATTAACATGCATTATTTAACAACAAAAACCCAAAAAAGTAACATGTTTTATTTAATAGAATATTATTTAACTAGTAGCATTATTTAAAAAAAAATAACCAACAATTCAAAAATTAACCTAGTAGCATTACTTAACAAAAAAAAAAAAAAAAAAAAAAAAAAAAAAAAACCAAAAAATTGTCATGCATTATTTAACAAAAAATAACTAACACTTTAAAAATTAACCAAGTAACATTATTTAAAAAAAAATATTCATGCATTATTTAACAAAAAATAACCAACACTTCAAAAATTAACCAAGTAACATTACTTAACAAAAAAAAAAAAAAAACTAACATGCATTATTTAACAAAAAGTAACCAACACATCAAAAATTAACAACATTATTTAACTAAAAAAACTAATGTACATTATTTAACAAAAATAAACAACACTTCAAAAAAATTCGAAAAAAATCAAAAAAAACAAAAAATTAACCCAAGATTCAAAAACCCAACAAACCAACAATTCGAAAAAACCCAGAAATTCGACCTAAAATTCGACCTAAATTCAACCATAAATTCAAAAAAATTCGAAAAATTAACATGCATGTACTCCAAAATTTGAATAAACAGAAAATGAAATCATTTTTCCAAAATTTGTATTCCAAAATTAACATGGATGTATTTCAAAGATTTCCTACATTCGACCATAAATTCGACCCAAAATTTCGAAAAATTTCAAAAAAAGTTCGACAAAAAAACACAAAAAATTCGAACAAAAAAAACCCAAAAAACCCAACAGACAACATACATGCATGTATTCCAAAAAATTCGAAAAAAAAACCAAAAAAAAAAAGCATAAGTAAAATTACATACCTGTGAAGATGAACAAGATCAGCATTAGAAAATCCACATTGCACATGTCTTCCAAAAAAACAACGTCAAATTAATATCATATTTGAATAAACAGAAAATGAAAAATTAAAGATGAAAAGGACATTACACAATTTAGAATCGAAATTACCTGAAAACGTCAACTTTGACCGGAAAAAAGGCTCGAAAAATGTCGCCGGAAAATGGTAGGAAAAGTCACCAGAAAAAATGAACACTTGAATATAAAAAATGAATATAATTTAAGGTTGAAGAAATATGTAAGAAGTGTATTGAAGATTGGAGAATTAGGTTAGAAAGAAGAATTGAAAATGAGAGAAGAATTGAAAGTGAAGGTGTAGGAAATGACGAATGGGAAGTTTGTTTATATAAGCCAAGCTATGCGACAAAATGCTTTGTCGCCTAACGTGTCGCATAATTTTTAAACATTCAAATTTTATACTGGGATGGGTTAGGCGACAAAGTCTTTGTCGCATAGCATTTATGACATACATTTATCATTTTATGTTTACAGGTGGAAGGGCATAAAAAATTATGCCATGTGACACATTTTTGTCGCCTAATATGTCGCGTAGCATTAATTTGGCAGGTGAAATTTGCTTTTTCAGTCAACTTTTCAGTGTCTTGTCTTTTCAGTTCAGTACTTGTTATTGTACAGTACTTTATGCGACAATTTAGGCGACAATTTTTTTGTCGCATAAGTAGATTTACTGTGTTGATGATGTGTCTTAACCTTATCCGTGTATTTTGTAAGTAATTTGTATATTATTATTATTATTATTATTATTATTATTATTATTATTATTATTATTATTATTATTATTATTATTATTTTGGAAACTAATTTTTTTTTTCCATTTCACCAAAGCAAAGACAATACAAAAACAGGTAAGGGAGATCTCACTCCCACCTTATATTGCATCAGTGTGAAAAAGGCACCCACCTTCCAGGAAGGATTGCGCCCCCTCACTCTTCATGTGCAAAGGAGGAAGAAGAAACCCACAGAAAACAAAACATACACAAGCCAATATCTAGATCTCTAAACCATCGATGAGAGAGGAAGCCTCCTGAGGGTCGAAAGCGGTAATTCTTTGCTTGATATCATGCTTGACACATTGCATCACTTGTTGGACAAATCTCACATAGTGATGCCAAACTGCTTCATTCCTTGATCTCCATATATAGTAGCATAGGCTACAGATGCAAGAGATTATAACCTTCTAAAAGCGGGAGCCCTTCCATTTCTTCTTTGCAATAGTTTTCAGAGAGTGCTTCTGAACATGGGTGCCTAACCAAGAGTTCAAACTATCCATACAATTAGAGCTAAAAATACAACGAAAGAAAATGTGCTCTACAGTTTAAATATCATCTTCACAAATGGGAAATATATTATTATCGATAGCCCCTATTTGGAAAAATTTGTGCCTAGTCTTGAGTTTATCCTGCATAGCAAGCCATTGGACAAAATGAGCTTTCGGTATAGAGGCCCTGTTCCAAACAAAAGAGCTCCACGGAACCCTAGGAGCCAAATCTGAGTACTCTTTATAGACCGTCTTTAAATTGTAGGTGTTCTTTTAAACCCATTGAGTTAACTTATTCATAGTACTACAAAATTTCCTGAGAATCCAACTGGCTGTTGGGGGGGTTGAAGATAAGCTAGTTTGCAACCTTGGTATAAACTCCATGAACCCAGCGTACCCACAAAGAATCAGACATATAATGAATGTGTCAGGCAAGTTTCCCTATTGCCACTAAATTCCAGGTTTCAATGTTTCTTACATCTAAGCCGCCTTCTTTTTTCGGGTAATAGATACGTTTCCAACCTATGTTGCCAGGGGAAGGGTTATTTTCAGTAGCATGCCACAAATAAGAACGACAAATAAGATTTACCTTCTTAATTACAGCCTTAGGATGGATAAACAACATACACCAGTACGAGCTGATACTCATGAGTACCGAAGTGATAAGCTGGACACGAGCTGCATCAAAGAGACTCTTGGCATACCAAGATCGGATTCTAGAAGTCATCTTGTCAATCAGGATGTCGCAGTCCGCTGCAGAGATCCTCCTAGATGTAAAGGGCATACCCAGGTAACGAAATGGAGTGAGCCAAGAGGGAGATGAACCTCATGAGCTATCATTACCTTTGTACTCGTCGGAATATCGGCTAGGTAGATGGCAGATTTAGCTAGGTTAGCACACAGACCAAACGAGGCAGCAAAGGATTCTAGGCCTTGGCACAAGAGTTGGGCTGATTTGAGATTGCCCTTACAGAATAACATATGGTCATTAACAAAAGATAAGTGATTTTTAGCTTCATTCTTCTACATCTGGGATGGAACTTGAAGTCCTTGTGAGAGTCAATCATCATGAGTGTACGAGATAGGTACTCCATACCAACCATAAAGAGAAGGGGGGACATCAAATGACCTTGACGTAACCCTCTCTTGGGTTTGATAGTCTCAGAGGCGCTGCCATTCAGCATAATAGAATAATGGGAGGAATTTATGCAGATCATGATGGCTCGGATGATCTACGGAGGAATTTTGAGAGCGATCAACATATCATGCAAAAAAGACCAGTCCATAGTGTCATACGCCTTCCTAAGGTCGACCTTGATTAAGCAACTAGGATAACAACATTTCCTTGAGTAGTGCTTCACAATATCTTGGTATAATAAAATATTGTGGTTGATGAGTCTTCCCGTGACGAAAGCACCTTGTGTATGATTGATTAGTTTGCCAAGAACTTTTTGCAGTCGAGAGCAAATGAGCTTGGATATACACTTGTAGAGAGTGTGACAACACGAAAAAAGTCTGTAGTCTCCTGGACTAGAAGGACAAGGAACTTTGTATTATTAATCTTTTTATTATTATTATTATTATTATTATTATTATTATTATTATTATAATTATTATTATTGTTGTTGTTGTTGTTATGCATGGTTATAATTATTATTTGAAATAATTGTAAAAGAAATTATTATTTGAGAGTAATATACTTCCTCCGTTCCAATTTACTTGCAACATTTGCTTTTTCACTCAAATCAATGCACTAATTCAATCCTTAATATCTCTAATTATATATAATAAAACATTATAAAATTTGATATTAATAATCTTTGCAATGAGACGAATCAAACAAGATCTCATTTGACCATATTTTAACCTATAGATTAAACACTAATCACAAATTAAGAGTGATGAATGAATAGTGCCATTTTTACCAATGTTGCAACTAATATGGAACGGAGGAAGTAAGAATTTGAAATAATAATGAATAAAGAGAATAAAAAACAATAAAAATACTTAGAGTCAAATACAATAAAATGAAACAATACATTAATTTATACTAATAATAGTTTATATCCTCTTCACCCTCATCACTAAAATATTCAGCATCGTCGTTTTGATCATCACCAGACAATATTAGATCAACATCAGCATCTTCTTCGGGAGAATTGTTGTCGACAGTTTTGGTTCATCATTGCACTCAATAAACTGTCCAAAAGGATCGCGGAGCGATGTCTCAACATTATCTTCATAAGAGACTTGAAATTGTATGCGTTGTTTCTCTTGGAATGCGCTATCATCTACGTCATTGGGCATAGCAATACTAACTTGATATTTCTTTTGCCTGACTTTGCACACAGCTCACCAATCTCATAAATATCGTCTTAAACTTGGATATGGCATGTAATAAATTTGAGTAACTTGACTAGCAAGCACAAATGGGTCATACTTTCCATACGACCGATTGATGTGGATGTCTACTATCTGATAGCGTCTTGAACACGTGTGCCGCTTCCACGTCCATGACGAGTCGGGTCATACTAGTGGCATTTGATTCATTTAACAGCCCGAGATTTTAATGACGTAAATATTTAATATTTTAATAACTTTTAAAAATTTTATAATTATATTAAATTATTTTTTTGAATTAGTTTTAATAAATTTCTTTCATATACGAATTTAAATGTTAATATATATATATATATATATATATATATATATATATATATATATATATATATATATATATATAACATGAGCTTTTTGTTTTGAACTCGTCTCACTGAAAGACGGCATTTTATAATAGTAGATCTACAAATATAACAAGAACTACAAATTATTAGATTTTAAAAAGTAAATGTTATCTCAGGTAAAAAAGTCTTAGAATTCAATCCTAATTTACACCTTTCCGTTTTCTATGCCTATCGTGTAATCAAACAAATTATTGGATTTCACATGTCTGTATTACTCATTATATTCATTAAGATTCCTCCAACTAAGCATGTTAGTAATCCATTCCAATTTGCTTAGAATTATTAATGATCATGATCCATGTACTCTTGCATTATAATAATTGCTTCTTCGATCATGTTCAAATAACTAAAGTCATGATCTATAAAAAAAAAAAAAAAAAAAAAAAAAAAAAAAAAAAAAAAGCTACTAACTCAATATCTTTTTTTTTTCAGTTAGTAACATTGATCTACATATAACTTTAGGAAAATTATCTTTAGAATTCTGTTGGATTATTATTTATTTTTTTTGAATTTTTTTTTGAAAGGACTTAATTCTAAAATTTTATGTCTCTCTGCATTGAGTAATGTAATCGATAATAATAATAATAATTATTATTTTATACTATTACTAGTACAAACTATATATATTAATATTAATGTAAGAAAAAATACAATAAATAGGAGGAATATTTTATTTTAATTTATTTATTTGGTTACCTTATTCATTAGAGTTATATAAAACTCAACAGCTGAATATATTGAATTTTGATAGTTTAATAGACATTTATGTTGCAAAATAATATTTCTGTTAGCTTACATTGTAAATTAGATTGCAAGTATCACTTTTTTCTAGTAAAGAACCTGATTCCAATTATCATCTAACTCTATCTTTCCCTTAGTTAGATAATATTATGAGAGTTAATTAAACTCTTAATCCTAACAACCAAAGATAGATTAATAAATGGAATGCTCTGCTTTTCTTGTATTATCTAATCATCATTATACCCAGTGTATTCATGATAGGTCTATGATTAGAGTCTGGGGAGAAAAGGAAGGCAACAATCCATATTCTCAAAGAAGAGTATAGTTAAAAAGCCCTTAACTCAAGAAAGATCCACATATGAACTAAATTAAACTTAATTATTAATTGTCCTTAGTTACAATAATATAGATTTAGTTGTCGTAATCTGAGCTTATTAATTTTAATATAAATCGAATATGTAAAGCATATTTACCTTTTTTACATTTATTAAAATTTATCGCTCTTTTATTGTACTTAAAAATTAATTATGAATAAAATTTAATGGGAAGTATAACTTTTTGGAAAGAACATGTACCATGTCGATATACATAATCTATAAAGCATTTTTAAAGCTCAACTCGAAATATTAATGTACAATGTATACTAATTTAGAAAGGGAAGAGTGCAGGAATGTTAAAGGAGCATGCAAAAGGGAGGGGAAGGGGAAGGGGAAGGTCAAAAGGATGATTAATGTGTTATACTGAGAATATAATATAATATAATATAATGTATAATATAATCAAAGATAGTTATCTTTTTTAAATCTTTTTCTTTTATTTTTCTTCCCCTTTTCCGTTGTTATTCAAACAATTTTAGAAAGTTCTCTGAATATATTTTCGCTTTTATTCTTTAATTTAAATGTAGCATAAGTGACATATATTTATAGAAAAATCTATAATAATTGTGAATTATATATTAAACTAGTAAATCAAGGTCAAAAGAATTATTGTGCTCTTTTTATTGATAATTTTAAAGTTGAAATATGAATAAAGAAACAAAAATTTCCTTCAACAAATATTTGAGAATTTAAATTTGAATGGCGAGTATCATCCCAAAAAAAAAAACAATTGCTTAGAAAATTAAATCCACAGAGAATATGATATATCTGCTTTAAAAAAATCACGCCGTATAATATTCACGGGGATTCCCTATCAAACACAATACAAATGGAAACATAAAAAAAGACCTTAAAAGCTTCCATTTGATGGTAAAGCCATTGGGCATGGCAAATAACCATACACCTAAAATACACTACACAAATTTCTATCACTTTTTTTTCACATTTTTTTTTTTTTTTTTGTGTAAATGACACATTATCTACATGGACACAAATACCAAGATGAATTGGGCCAATAAAATTGAATTGGGCCGCCCTTAGGGATGGATAACTTGAACCCAATCAAAAAGCCCAAATATCTGGAGTCAGGAACTCATATTGCAGGCTCTGGATTTGGACTTATCCAACATGGACCACATGACCTGGACATCCTCGTATGTGCATGCCATTACTTCTCCATGTAGGGCCATCACCGTGTTTTCATTTTCTGTTCATTGAATCATTGAGCAAACTACTTTTAGATTTATTTTTTTAATGTATTTTCATTTTATATAAAACATAATACTAATTGTAAGAAATTAATAATATTGATTTATTTAAATCGATATGAGTTTAATGGGTATATTCTATTTCAATTATTAACAATGTAATAAGAACGGATTAGTGGAAATCTTATTGACTACTTGCTTAGATTTATTCAATAAATTAATTGACACATTTGCTTTAAAAGCACTCACATTGAAAGTATAATAAACATAACAAATTCAATAAGCTAAATGAGTAAAAAAAATTAATACTCCTTGTATTAAATCTTTTGTTCATAAGTTAAAAATCAAATTAATTAATATAAATGGCAAAATAAAATTAATTGAGAGATGATGACATCAACTATTACTTTATTAATATTAAAATATCTCATTAAATCGTATAATTATATATTTATATGAAAAATACTATACTTTTATACACTTATAAATAACCTAACTAATAAAGCTAAATATAACTAAATCCATAACTTACTAACTTTGTGATCAAAATGGGTCAATTTCACACACTAATCTTATTCTCTATAAATAAATTACTTAACAAATGTTAATATATATATTAATATATCCTTTTTAATTGTTACATAACTTAAATTTAAAAGTACAAAATAAAAAAGAATTGGCATTAAAAAAGATTGAAAAGTGAAAAGTAAAAAAGAAATAGTTATAACCTGACTTGGATTTCTTATTATCCTTAGTAGGGTGTTGATGGTTGAGAAAGGTGCAAGCTTTTTTGAATGGGGAAGTGATTGTTTTAACCCATGAAGCTGTCATTCTTAATTTTATGTTCTTTTGCTTTTCCTTTTCCTTTTCCTTTTCCTTTTCTGTGTATGTGTGTATAAATCTTAGCTCTATCAATCAAATACCCTCCTCACAATACCATACAATACAATACTAGTAGATAAAGAGATTATGTTTTTGCTGATTTTCTTTTGTTTTTGCTCTATCTATTCTCACCTCTCATCACTTCCCTTTATATGGGTCATATATATATATATATATATATATATATATATATATATATATATATATATATATATATATCAATATAATTACCCATCTCTTTATTTTTTTTAAATAATAAAAAAAGTTTTAAAAAAGGAAAAAAGAAAAAAAAAGAAGTAGAAAGAAAGATAAGGGTGCGAGGAAAAAGAGAGCAAGATCCGTGAGACGAGCCAAACAAGGATTTGTTTATTAAATAAAAAAAAAAAAATGATAAGTAAAATGAATGAAGAAGATGGGGGGGTGGGGGGACTAAAGATGAACAACAGGTTCTGAAAGAAGCACATGCGGCACGTGAAGTATCTTTACTTTAGCGGAATGTGACGCCTAACTTCCTCAACTTCATTTTTACTCATTCATTCATCCTTCCTCTCTTCGCATTGGATGTTGGGTCTTTTATTTTTATATTTCATTGCTTTTCTCACCACCCTATCATTATACTTATCTTTTATCTTCTTTTTCTTGGGTTAGTTCTTCAAAGTTTTCTAGGTTTCATGCTATATTTTTTTTAAATTAGGTCGAACTTATTGTAAATATCAGCATATTAACAAAAAAAAAAATATACAAGTTTTATAAGTCAAGAAGATATACATCATCCTAAAATTATATGACAATGGAAAGAAATTCAATAATTAATGACTTATAAAGTGTACACACCATCTTTTATTTGTTGATTTGGGATAAACAATCCCAACACTATTTTTATTCCACTTTCATTTTATCTATTTATTAATTAATTATTATGATTATTATTATTATTATTATTATTATTATTAATTAATTATTATGATTATTGTTATTATAGTCGTTTAGCTTTATTGTTAAAAGATATTGGGATTGAAAAAATTGATATGCAGCTTTTAGAAGTTTGAAAGAGAATATAAAGAATATAAGTGATGAAATTTGATTTAAAAATAGAAATAAGATAAATTTATTTTTTAGATTAACTAACATAAATTTCTTTTTTTCTATTTTCAAATAATTTTAATTATTAGATATTAAAAAGTTTAAAAAATTAATATTTAAAAAGTATTATAAAACGAATTTAATAACATCCCACATAAATATAATTTTTATTATAAATCAATAAAAAATATTAGTCAAAATTTAACACTGAGAATTAAGACATAAGACATGTTTAACCGGAGGGTGGGAGTACCTAGGAATTAGGAACTTAAAAAATAATTAGTTATTCTATCAATGTTAGTTATGAACATGTTGCCACTTGTGAGGTATTTACACTTTTCATATTTTCATAACAGGATAATTAATGTTTCATTATATTAATTGCTTTAAAATTTTTAAATTGGATGCTTTTGACTTAACAATTTGGTCTTTTATTTATTTTTAACTACTCAATTTAATTGTCAAATTTTGCTCAAGCTTATCAAACAAAAAGTCTCCATTAGATACAATTAAATTTCAAGTTCAACCCATTCATTTTGTGTAGATTCAGACCGGAGTATTATAATTTAAGAAGTTTAAATCCACGCTCAACGTGTTTATAAGGTTTATGGACTATGATCCTAAAATTGTCTTACATATTATTTTTAGTTTCTTACTCCTTTTTTTTTATATTTATATAGAATTTTGAAGGTGTAGCTAAATGTAAAACGAGTATACGTCAATGTAAATTCTAATAAATCTAAAGCAAGTCTAAAATGTGGATCTAATAAACAAGTTATGTGTTTACTTTGGGGCAAATTAGAATTAAAAATGAGACTTAATCTGAATTTAAAATAATTAACTCATTTATCTCTTAAATTAATAACCTTTCCTAACCCTAAATTTTGCTAAAACACTTAGAGAATTTTAAAGCTTAGTATTAAGAATTAAGCATACATATTGACAATTTTAGCTCATTTGAATAACATAGTGTAGAGGGTTTACCATTGTAAAAATTAGTTTTATTTATTTATTACAATAAACAAAAATAAACATTCATTTAGATATAATGGATGGATAAGTTTACTCCATGTTTACACTATACTTACCCTTTATGTCATTATGTGGTCCTCACATTATCCGTATTGTTGTTTGTTCATAAGAACATTTTGGCACACTTATAGTCTGTCTTACAATTTTATATTGCATTGCAAAATCAAATAGCAAACTTAATTAAAGACTTAAATATGGATAAATTACATACGTCCTTCATTCCTTTGTTATTGTCCTACTTAACAATTGTGTCAAAAACTTAAAATGGAAATCCAAAAGATCATATAAAGTTTATGGATAATTAAAACTACAATAATATACTCGTAAAAATATTATTTAAACAATAATCTATTCATAATGTTATTGAAAATTACATATATTCATGTAAGATATTGCTAGATTCGTTTAAATATATTATTTTTATTATACATTTTATTATTGTGATGCATATTTAGAAATATAGAGGTTTAAAATTTGATTTGAAAAATGTCAGTGAAAAAATAAAAATAAATGAAATGAATAGTAGTATCATTATTATAATCACTAATGATATAACTTATATTTGTTAGAAGGCAAAACTTTTTAATCCTCAATGTATAAAAGATTACTCTAACTTTTAAAAAAAAAATTTAAAAAATTTTGATGCAATCTCTAAAGAATAAAGCTAAGTACAAATATAGATTCCATAATTTGGAGAATGTAATGTGAAAATCAAAATTAATATGAGTGTACAATAATTGAGTTGTACTTCTACATGTATATATTAGAATGAAGAGTGAAGGCAGGAGATAATCCAAGTATGTGGGTCTGTTCCCTCCCACGTCACATGGATCTAATTATAATCCAAAAACCAGCCTTTTCTTTTCAGTTTGGTTTGTGTGACCTCCTCCAATATATTATGCTTTATATTCTTGGTTACATTTGATTGTTTAAAAATTTTTTCAATTATAATTCGAATCTTAATATTTATATATAAAAATTAAAAATAGATATTAAAATTTTACTCTATCTTATTTTATTTATTTTATGTGTCTTATTTGACTTTTTATTATTTTTGAGGTGGTTAAATGGACCATATATGAAAAAAAAAGAGTAAAGCATTTTTAAACTTTGATGGGGTATAGTGGAGTTTAGGGCCATCTTGTTTATTTTTGGGTCCCAAGACAAAATTTAAAAAAAGACCCCAAAAATTAAAGGCACATAAATAACAATGTAATACTCGTTCTGGATTTTTTGTTGTTAATATTTTGACTTTTAAAATTAAGCTTTAACAACTTTAGTCATCAATATTGAAAATTGATCAGAAAACAAGTGATAAAAGTAATATTAAACAATTTGCATAAAATTATATTTTCTTAAAAAGTTAATTTTATACACATATGTTCAAACATTTAAATTTGGCTATCAAAAGTTTTTAAATTTAATTTACCAACAACTTTAAAAAATAGAGCAAGTATATCACAAATTTTTTTTAATATTAACTATTGCATTTTTTAATTAGGGGTCCATAAAAAGAACTAATAGTAAACAAATTAAATTCATGTTCTTATTCATCAACATTCTATATTAATAATAAAGTATTAACTAGTTTTAAAACTAAAATATTAAAAAGATAAGAAAATAAAAGGAAAAAAAAAAAGCTAAATCTAATAAAGTGCGTTATAAAGGGTAACCCAAAACCATTCCATCCAATTTATCATTAGGCTGTAAAACTCCCAATTGTGCTACACCTTGAGCATTAATAAAAAATACATACTTTAATCAAATGAGGCCCCATTGATTATGGGGCCCTGTGCTAAACCCCAGTTTGTATAGAGCTTTCACCGGGTCTGGTGGGGTTAATAAGTGTAAATGTGTAAAAATGTAAAGTTTAGTAAAGGTAAATTGATAAAGATAACATACCTAAAATAAAAATGAAATATTTAGGGTGACTTAACCCAATAAGAAAATGAAACACTTATGAATGAAAAGAGTATATATTAATAAGATTTCATATAGATAAAGTGTTTCAAACGCAACTAATAATACAAATAATATAAAAATTAATAATAAATAATTATTGTATGAAAAGATTTCATTGATAGATGCACCTTACACTTGAATTTAATAGCACATTTTATGTATAATATAAAATAAAATTTTTTATTTATAAACGTCTCACTAAGAGACGTTCTCTTATAAAGATATGTAATTAATAATTAGTTATAAAATGAATCCAATGACATCTCTTGATGATTAATGCGAAGAAAAAGAAAAGAAAAAACAAGTCACGTACACTCACATGTACGAGTTCAACCCGTACGCGGTCACCCTCACATTATGTTTGTTGTCCACCACATTATCGTCTTCCCAGCTTTGGCTCCTTTCCTTTCGTTTTCTTTCTTTGTTTTTTAGTTTCTTTTTTTTCTCCTAGTTTTCATTTCTAGCTAAAGTCTAAAGTCAAAACTAACGACACCGATATTCTTCCCCCACCAAAAATTTTGAATAAGCATTTTAATTTAGTACAAAGTAACTAACAACATGTAGGGTGAGTTTCCCAATTGGCTTTTAGCCGGAGCCAATCGTTTAAGTTACTATGATTATTATTAGTATTTTTTTTTTTTGATTTTTGGTTTATTAGAGGATTATTAGTTTACTTATCTCTAATAAACAATCAATAGTCAAAATTTAACTTTACCAAACATCTGTTAGAGTATATAATATAGCTTGGAGCGTTAACCATAAGCTTATGTTTTGGGTTAAATTGATTCCTTGATATGATATTAGAGCTAACATGACAAAAGGTCACGAGTTCAAATCTCAATCGCTCATCATTTATAATGGAATTTTAGTGTCAGATATAAGGAGGGTTTATTGCATCTACACTTCTAACTCAAAAGGCTTTCGTGTAAGAGGGCATGTTATTAGTATATATAACATATCTCGAGTCATCAATCATCAGCTTAATCTTTTGATTAATTAATGTGGTTTCTTAACAACATCCTCTTAAACAACTAGCTTATTCAGCTAGTTTAAAATCTAACAAAAACTTTAAACACTTTCAACTAGTCCAAGTAAAATGTCTAACAACCAACAGTCATTTGCTAAACAGTCTTATAATAAGTAGAGTCGCTGACTAATTATAATAATAGGAGTATGTCTTTATTTGACTTCCATAGGCTATCTACAAAAACTAAGACGTTTACCAGCACACTGGTTTATCTACATGGTACTTTAAACTAATGACGTATTACATTGAAGTTATAAAACAAGTTGTAGTTGTGTTGTGCCTTTGGTTTTGATCGTCGTCAGTTCCGGATTAAGTTGAAATCCCATGTTTATCGGGTACATTAATATTGTTTATGAACACAAATAATATACATATTCTCATCTATTCGGTCTCCAATGTTGCATCTCTATGTCTATTTTGGTCTCAATTTTACCTTTTAATATTTATTTATTTTCGAGATACATAAGATTTGAGTTTTGCTCACCTTGTTGGTGAATAAAATAATAATATTATAAATATGTTTAAGTATGTTCAATCTTTTTTGTTATAATTGTAACATTTTATCATAGAAAGATAAATTTATATTATACCATATGAGTGTATAAGGATATAAAATTAGAATATGAATGTCTTTTACTTAATGTATGCAAAATTAAGTATGCACTGAATTTAAGGGATAGTTCAATTAGTCACTAAAAAAAATTCGGCGACGAACAGAACTATCGTCATTTTATCTCTAAAATACAAATTGATGAATTAAAATTTTCTAATTACTGTAGGCAATACTTGACTGCACTTTGAGATATATTGTTGGCTTCGAGTTTAATACTCAGCAAATAGAAGATCTTGCTGAGGCGTATGAGATTTTAAATTTAGGCTTTAGAGCCACACTATTACATATCCCTGGAACATCTTATTATAAGGCCCTTAAGGTACATCAAGCTTCTTGCTTACTATCAATATAATTTCATGTTCTTGGTAAATTTGGTTTACTTAACTAATTTATAATATTACAGTCTCATTACTCCTTAATCCATTATTCCAATATCATTAAGTGACTCTCAATTAAAGTGTTGTTTGAAATATTGGATATATGCAATCTTACCTTCATTGATATAGATTTGTTGTTGTTGTACCAATTAAACTAATATATACCGATCTAACAATTTTAATATTTTGATTAATATACTAGTGTCGGGAGAAGATTGTGAAGATCTTCAAGAACGAGCTAGACAAAAGAAGGATAAACAATAAGGATATTGATGTAACAAAAGAAAGTGTTGGTGATTTAATGGATTCATTGATGAAAGCTAAGGATATCGAAGGAAAACATTTGAAAGACGAATGAGATTTTAGATAACATTGTAAACTCAATCATTCTTGGTCATATTTCAAGTGCTAATGCTGTGACATGGTGTCACTATTTCTTTCAAAAATCTCCTATTGTTCTGCAAAAGCTTGGGGTACAATAGAGAATGAAGAATGAAAAAAAATGAAGAATGAAGAATGAAAAAAAATGAAGAATAAAGAATGAACAAAACAAATGAAGAATGAACAAAAAATGAAGAATGAAGGATTAAGAAATAAGAAAAAAATACAGTAGATAAGATTAAAGAGTAAGAAAAATAGAGAAGAAACATATGAAGAAAAATAATAAAGAAGTAGAAATATGGAAAAGAGAATAAGAAAAAAAATGGAGTGAAGAAGAAACAAGAATAAAGATTGAAATATTAGCAATATAGAAGGGATAGAAAAATTGGGAATCCGGGTAGAATTGTAAGAATCAATAGAAAATAAGAAAAAATAAGGTATGGATTGATGATATGGATAATTCTAAGTAAGGTTTATGTTGGATTTTCTAAAGGTTTACCATGTATACTTGGTGTATATGTAAAATATTTATCACAAGTAATTCTGGTGCAAAACCGTCTGAAAAGATTAAATTAGTGCTAATTTGGGAGGAATTATTAAGATTAGTTAGTAATCTGGCAAAATTCATCTGGGAGGATTGAAAAAGCATTGAACGTATTATGTTGTAATATTAGTGCATGGGAAGGTCACGTACGGTTGGAAGACACTTGTCAATCATAGAAAAACATTATAGGCTAGCGGGACATGTGTTAATAGGAGAAGCAAAGAATGCTATGAAAAATAAAGAAAAAATCATCAAAGTAAAGAGGAACTTGACACGTCCAAGACAACTACAGTGGCATGCAAGGGAATTTTCGAGATTGATGAAATAATAGAAACAAATAACTACTAATGAGAGAGAAACAAAGAATTCTAAGTAATTTATTGCAAAGGAGTTATTACATATGATTTTCAAGGAGCCACATTGATTTTCAGAGAATTCATTATAATTTCTCAAATCATAAAGTCTAAGAGAGTAATTACTATTGTCATAAGTAAATTTTGCCAAATATTAATTATATAAGACCTCACGTCAAATAAGTCCTAAGTAGTAATCCCCCTTGTTGCCATAGTGCTCCTGGAAGGACCTATTAGGCAATTTGTCTTAAACTGTTACTGACTTGGGCGTCGGAGTGGGTCCACGGAAAAACATTCCGGGCCCTGCTAACCCCTTGTTGCATTTTACAGGGTAAGCCATCTTCTCAAAAGATCTTACTGCATACATTGGCAAGATAGCAAAGACAGGATTCCACTAGCACTTAATCTTTGATTAATCACAAACTAGGAGATTAAGTTTGTAATTAATTGTCCTATAAATGCATACAGAAACACTTGGAGGAGATTGGGTAGAAAGAGGAGTAAGGATTTTTTTGAATGTGGTGCTTTTGAGTGAGAAAGATACCTTGTTGGTGAGAGTTAACTACAAGATCAAGAAACTAGTGTAGTGGTCCAACATCCTTTAGAGAAAAATGATTTGCTAAGTTGGTGATGCACTTTATAAGGTGATCATCATTGTTGCTAGTAATGATAATATCATCAACATAAACAAGGGTTTCGATAATGGTGTTTATCTTTAAAGATAAAGAGTTGAAGAATCAGAGATTACATTTTTAAACACTTGGTTATAAGATGTTGTTTGAGTTCTTGGTAACATGCTCTAGGTGCTTGTTTTAGGCCGTAGAGCGCTTTACAAAGTTTGCAAACGTGGTTAGGTTTATGAATTATGAGGATCAACAGAGACGGCTGGTTGAACGGTAAAAACATCATCAGTTAAAAGTGCCGTGAAGAAATGCCTTATTGATGAATTGACTTAATGACCATTGTTTATTTAGAGCAAGGGATAAGATTAGACATATTGTGAGAAGTTTAACTATTCGGTTAAAAGTGTCACCATAGACGAGACCTTCACATTGATGAAAACCTTTAGCAACAAGTCTAGCTTTGTATTGAATGAGTTACCATGTTGGTCTCGTTTTATTTTAAAGACCCACTTACATCCAATAAGGTTTAAGAGGTGGAAGAGGGGACAGGATCTCATGTGTGACTAGTGGTAAAAGCTTTCATATTGGTCTCCACAACTTTGCGCCAAATGGGGCTTTTTGGAGTATGAGTGATAGTTCGACGCAAGTCAGTTGGAGAGAGCTAGCTCCACATTTAGATTTAGTTTGAGTAAGAATATTTTCAATAATGTGGCCATGTTTTCTCTCAAAAGACCATTGTGTTGAGATGTGTGAGGTGGGTTAGATAGATGAGTGACACAGCTATATAATCAAAATTTTAAGTGGTCAAATCCATTTCAAATCCCCAATTATCGTCTCATGTAATAAAAATCAATCTTTTTCAAAATTACCAAGAAAAATAAAAAAGAAAGAATGTGTAAACAAAAAAACAGAAAGAGTTGAAGACAATGGTATTTAGAATCGTGGCCAGCATATATAGATAAGAGGAGGGTTTCGCCAGTGAAAGACAAGGCATTGTCGACAAAGTAGGAAGGAAGGGGTTGTTGCTGCTCGCTAGTAAGGTAATGGCCATTGGTGGTGGACTGGTGGTGAGAAGTGATGGGTGTTTGATTAATTTTTATGTTCGTTTATTTTTAGTTTTTGTTTTGTTATTTAATTTTAATCATCTTTCTTTTGGACAATATAACCTAGTAGGTTAGAGTTTACAAGGGTGCACTACTAGCAAACATCTTCTAAAGCTGGGATAAGTAAGAATAATTAAAAGTTTAGATTATTATGGAAAAATGAGTAAAATATTGAATTGTTCTGGTTCCTGTTTAGAAATGGATGCAATTAATAAGGCCACTAAGTCTCAATTAGCAGTATAATTTGTCCCAAGAGAGATTATACTTGTTTGAGGCTTTGTTCTTGCTATCTCGCCTTTCTTGCAATAAGACCACCAAGGTGATTTTCTTCCTGCACAAGTAATAGGGTTAGGAGGGCCCAGAGAGATTCTCTGGGAACCTTCTCCGACGCCCAAGTCATTGAAAATCTCAAATGAGGGCCTAACAAACTCTTACCTTATTAATTAATATTAGGACTTTTTTAATGGTGTGATGCCTAACTTATATGATTTAATCCCTTTTGTATTATGGAATACATGAATTCTAAGTCCCAAAATGAATGATTGGATCTTAGTAAATGCAGTTCATTCTTAATAAGTATTGTTTGGCGTTCAATAAATATTATAGAGTAAATTCTTGCACTATTGAAAATTATATACCTTGTAATTGGTATCATAAGCCGTTATTTATACTCTTAGTTAGTTGCAATTTATGATCCTCCCTTGTACTATAGAATGTCTATTTTTACCTTTTGATATTACCGTTATCGAGGTTCGCTCACTTCCTTAGTGTTTCATGTAGAATTGGCTACAAGCTTTGATATGGTATCTCCTTAAAATATTGGTAGTATTGTGGTGCATTAAATACAAAAAGTACATTTTTCTAAAACGAAGAAACCTTTTCCCTTTTCCCTATTCCATGACTACGCCTGTAAGTTATATCATTAATATGGACAAGATACTGTAGTGTCATTGTGCCATCTCTATTTTTTATCAAATGCCTTTGTCCTTGGCAAATTTCCTCAAGATCGCTTATCAAATCTGCTTGGTTGAGAAATCTCTTTAGATTTCGATCCAAACCCATTTAATTCTGGTTAGTTTTTCAAAAAAAAAATATGATATACATTTCAATTTTAGACTCCAAAACAGAATCAACATGCAGTAGTTAATCTTACACATACTATTAGTTGGCCTGGGTTGAGGGTTCACAAATTTTTTTATTGTAAAATATTAAAATACTAACAATTTTACATTTACATTTTACATTTTACATTTTAGTGCTGTCTGTGTTTTTAGTTTCTTAGTTTCTTAAATTATACATTAGTAGGTTTTACATATTAAATTACTTTAATATTTTGCAACATAGATATTAGAGCAAAATAAATTAAAATTGGCAATATACAGACCCCCTTCATTTGAATGCAATATTTTATAGTAATTGTACTCTTTAGTAGTTTTGATTTTCAATATATATATTTATTCTTTTGCACATTTCCAATCTGACATTTTGTCAGACTTATAAAAATGAAGTAATCTTAATTGGAAGAACACTTTGTGTGCAGTGTGCATGAAATAGTAATGAATCTCAACCACTGGAATGTGGTTTCCACATGTTGGGAAGATAAATTTTGTTTTTTATTATTTGCAAATGGTCGGTTTGCCTGTTTACTACAATAATTCATATTAATCACCTTAATTTTTAAATAACCATGAAAAAACAAAAAAATTAATACTAAAACAAAAAAAATTTTAAAAAAATAAATTAAATTTATAAAATTTTCACCCTATTAAATCCTATCACATAAATTAGAATAATTTGTTAACTTTACAAATCACTGTTATTTATTAAGACTTCCTCCTTTTACTAACCATTGTGACAGACTAGTAAAGTTTCACACAATATGATATGATTGGTGAGCAAATTCTAGAAATTAGGGAGAAATAAGTTGTTGGATTTTCAATCTTGTATTTCAACGTTTCACTAAATTTGCTCCATAAATATTTAGTGTAGAAACCAAAACTTAAGATAAAAATAAATATTATGAAAAAGTGAGTAAAATGTGTGAATAGATAAAAATGTAAATTAAATGTGTAAATAAAAATTAGAAAAAAAAAATTGTAAATTATAATAGAATTAAAATTAAATTTTGGTGGGAGGAACTAAAAGAGTGGCGACCGAATACTTGGTCAAATTAAAATAGGTAAATTGTCAAATGTGGAATCTCAATGATTTGTAATTAAGTTTTGTCATCGAATGCCTAAAATAAAATACTTAATTCTATTGCTCTATTAATTAAAATTAATCTCACTATATTTATCCAAATATGGAATGTGATAAATGTTTATGTAGTGTTCACACTAAAATTTACCCTAAAGTTAAGAAGCAAAGTTATTAAAATCGCGATTCAAATTATAAAATTGCACGATTCTAATATCTGAATCATACCCTTCGAATTGGATTGTTCATAGAATTGAAGCTGGATCATACCCTGCGAGTTGGATCATTCATAAGGAGTATATAAGATAATTCTTACTCCTTTCTATTCACCCAATATGTTTTATTTGACTTTTTACTATGTTTTAGATAGTCAAATGGGATTACATGTGAAAAAAAATGTATAATATTGTTCAATTTTAATAAAGGTAGAGTGGGGTTAGTGGGTATAAAGGTGTGAAAAAGTTATGCTTAATAAGAGTAAATTGATAATGTTAGCATACTCAAAATAGAAATAAGACATTTAGGATGACTAAAGTAAATAAGTAAATGAGATGAGGGTGAATATGAGGGAGTGTAAATCTGAGTAAGATTTAGAAAAGATAGTCTAAATAAATCACGTAATTTGTAATATTATAAAATCACTCTTATGTGAAAGAACTTGAAAGGTCGGAGCTTTTATAATTTTTTTTGTTTGTTACCTTATTAGTATTTGTTTTGTCCTTATATGACAATTTATTTTCAATCACGTGATTCATTAGAAATTTATGGATTTAGAAGTATCTACTATGTACTTGGTAATGAATAATCACCATCAAAGAAGTATCGATTAATTAATATCCTTCTAATTTGTCAAGAATAAAGATACAAATTACTTTATAATAATGCATTTTAGGACAAATTCTTTTATATTATCATTATCATACTTAACGTATCTTGCTTCTACAACATCAAACATATCATAACCTTACCAAAGGATGAGCCTACGATCAAATTGACCTTCGACTCGATAAAGACCTTGGAGATGAAAATAGAGACAACATAAAAATAAGGCGAGAAAAGCGTTAAGACTGAAAGCAAACGTACACGCACAAACAATAAAAATGACAAAAAAATCTACAGTAGGTCTAGAACACAAATTCAGACAAAAATACGAATACATACTTTAAACATGATAAAGAAATCTATAAAAGATCTAGGACAAAAATTCTGCGTCTGCAGCTAATGTTGTTTCTATCAAGTCCCGAGAGGTGCTACTTGCTTATGTTAATCTTACTTTGCTTCTTTTATGTATTCTTAGAACTACCACAACTTCTCTTTCTATTAAATATGATGTTTTTCATCCTTCTTACATGTGCGCAAGTGATATTTCTTTGATTTGTATATGCACAAACCATCTTAGTCTACTATTACCCATCTTTGCTAGATAAGCCTTTTTCTCAAAATATAGTTTGTAATCTTATTCATCCTGATGTATCTACATTCATCATAAACTTCAAATCAAGATTATTTCCACCTTATGCTCAAGTATATTCTTAAATGACCACCACTCTATTTCATACAACTAGACATACATGATTGCAACTCAATAAAATTTAACTTTTAATCTAGTCGAAAATCTTTACTCAATTAGAATTGAGTTTAAGGCACTTTCTAGGCCATAGGTATAATTTAGGAAATATTGACATTAATAATTCAACTTTTTGCTCATCCGCTGTGAAAAATCCCACCTTTAAATTATTTTCTAATAATTTAACATTTGCCTTTAGAATCCAACCTTTATTTTATTATGCTAGTGGCATACCCTATTATTACCCTATTATTAGTTATATGGTATGTTATAGGCAAATTTATCACAAAGGTTGGATTATTAAAAAATAATCCAAAGGTGGGATTATTCACAATTGATGAGTGAAAGGTTGGATTATTAATATCAATTTTTCCTATAATTTATTGATTATTTGAAGATTTTTGAAGTAAAAATTAGCAAAAAGCTATTTAATACTTAAGGAAAGAAATGTGGAATAAAATTAAATAGGGAGTTGGGAGATGCTTGGTAAAAAAGAGAAGCAAAACAAGTTTGGAAAAGTGATTTTTTGTTGGGTTGAAGAAGTTTGACAAAGAAGAGAAACAAAATCGCTTAATAATGTTCATCATGCAAATACATATTAATGCAAAACCAATTAGGTTTGAAACTTCCAATAGCTTGTAAATGGTATATTGTTGTTAATCAAGTAAGATGTGACAGTTAGTTTGAAAATGCAAAGCTTGTTCATGTCGAGAGATTGACGAATGCTTGACGAGTCGTTGAAAATCAAAGTTCTAAAGACCTTTGAATTCTATTGAAGTCTGTGAAAAATTGTATGTCGTAGGATGAACAACCTATCGACCTTGCTATGATGGATTACCAAGTTGGCTTGTGTTAAAATTAAAAACACTAGAAAAAGGAATGGGCGATCAAAAGAGTATGTCCTTAGGCTACAAAATACTAACTTCCTCCCGTAACAAATGCACGCTAAAAACATTGGCCCCAAAAAAAATTTCGCATAGGCGATAAATAATTGTTTTTGGGCGACAAACACCTGTTGTTAGGTTTCTTTCATGTGGTCTTAATATTATTTATCGATGTTTTTATTAGTTCATTTTGTAGTTATTACTTATTTATTTATTTAGTTTCTTTGGAGCAATATACATATATAAAAGATATTATTAACATAATCACCTTATCATTCTTTTAAACATCTTTGTTAATTTGAGTATTTTTTCATTGTTTAACCTAAAAATATTTCTAGAACTTTAAATTTCCAATTGTGGACATATTTCTTCCTCGAATTCAATTTTGTTTCTTCCTATATTCGTAATTCTTCATTCTACTCGGTTTGTTTAGATTATTGTCATTTATTTTGGGATTAATGATGTACATGAAAGTCTGTATCATTAGTTCAGTGGGAGCAATATATCACTCTTAGTCTTATTTGTCGATGACATTTTGCTTGCTATCATTGGTATTGTTAGAGTTATGGTGACCTGAGTGCATCATTAAAAGTGATCATTTAGGAATTGCATTAAGGGTGTGCAATTAAGTGTGCTTAGTTGAGTATGTTAATGCATAAGAGTTTATAGAGCATTGAAGCTGAGTCTTAAAGACGTGTGTAATGGTGAGAAAAAAGTGTATGATCAATATTCTTATTGAGCAAGTGTAATAGGCGTCTGCTATACATGGTGCTCGAACAAGGCACTTGAAGATAGACATCTTGCCTTGAACGAGGCACAAGATCAAAAGAAGTTAGCGAATGCAAAAAAGGATAGTGCTCGACGAAATAATTATTGCTGAACGAGCACCGAGTATGCTGCAGAGAATGAAAAACCACTGTGCTGGAACGAGCACTTTTGTCACACCTTGGATTCTATTTGTCTTTTGGTATTCTGCAGCTGTTAGAGCTTTCTTACTTTCTGGCTTTTCATATGTGACTCATTAATGTAATTAGTCCTTATAAATAGGAGATACATACGCTCATTGTAAATAATCTAATCATTCTAACCCTTAAACCCAAACACATAGCCTAATTATTCTCTTATTTTATCTAGTGTAATTCGTCCATTGCATGAATTCTTTGAACTCCATTCTTATAACATAAATCAAGGAAACTGCACACCACCAGGGATGTAGTCCAAGTTAGGTAAATCTTGTAAATCTTTATCTAGTTTCATTGCATTTTATTCCTATATGCATTGTCAATATCATTGCTAGAGAATTTTGTTCATCAAAGAAACTTCATACCTTCATTTTTGGTTATATTAGAAATAAAGTTTCATACTTGAGATTGTAATCCAACTCTTTCAAATATAAAAATACTAAAATAGCTATATAATAATTAGGAAAAATTTACAAAAATAATCCATCTTATTCCTTACCTACTCAAAATAAACTCGATTATTGATTATCTAAAAATAATCCCAATTATTATAAGGGTATTCTCATTTATAAAAATAGTTAATGTGTGTGTTTTGTCGGTTATGTGTATTTAGGATCACATTTTATTTCCATGGTGCCTTTGTGATGATCAAGAACTGAAGTCATTATGGTAAGAATCTATTCTCTATTTAAATCAAATGAAGAGATCATGATTCTTGAAGATTCAAGTCAAAATAGAAGGTCGATTCATTTTAATTTTTTATGATTACTAATTGTGATTAAAAATAAAGAATTGTTCTATTAGACTTGAACTATTTGACATTATGGTTAGATGTGACGTAATAATCTTGATTTTAGGCAAAAATTCCTAATCAATAACCGTGATTTGTAAATCACTATAAAAAGACAAAAAGAATAATATTAAAATAAACAAAATAAAAAAAGATAAATTAAAATAACAAAACTCTCACTCTATTACATCCTACCACATAAGGGTAATTTATTAACCTCACAAATAACCGTTATTTACTAATACCTTCTAGATTTTGGGTATTAGTCTTTGTCATTGTAGCTGTACATTCAATCTATTTTTAGTAATATTTTAGTATGAATTTAAAATAATAAGTATTTTAGTTAGTTAGTTGGATGTAGGTTGTTCACTAGGAGTAATAATTAAGAAGGTTGATTTATACATAAATGGAATCACAGGCTATGTTTATATTTATTGTGAAATAACATTTAAGATTTAAGGGTATTATTAGTAGAAAAAACTTCATTTGTTATGGTTTTTGGTGCTTTATATGTTATGGTTTAGGCCACAAAAACTTGTAATAGCAAAATGTTAGTTATTTACTACTCGGATTTTAAATTGAAGCATAAAAGCCATTATATATTGTGGTTCTACCAATAAGCAACAACCTTGGTCCCAACATATGCATATAGCTTTCATGTTAAAAACTTGTCATTCTTTCTTTCACATGCTTAGTATAACTCTTTCCGTCACAATTTTCATTATGTAAAATACAAGTATAGACAAAGCTAGAGGTGCTAGATTCGGTCATAACTACCCTTCAAATTACTCTTATTACCAAAATTAAAAATAGTGAAAAAGTCATACACATTTGTTAATTCAATCTTTCCTTTTAACTAAATTTATTCCCTTCTATTTACTTTATTACTATACATCGAATTATAATGTTAATTGGAACATTGTTTTTTTTCTTTTTTCTGATACTTTAATATTTCCTTAGTATGATTTTAACTAAATGAGTTAATGACCTTTTAAGAGGAGGATATAGGGGCTTGTAAAATCTTCCAATTGACATTTATAATTCGATGTATAGTAATTGTTCCTGTGTGGAACTGGACACTATTAATTAGCTTAATCACCTAGTTCTCAGTATTGCTTGTAGTTCAATAAATACTTGAGAGTAAATGCTTAAATTATTGAAGAATTAGATACTTTGCATATAGCACATGAGCCCATTATTTGTACTCAGAGAATGTCCTCTTATTATTTTCTTACTGAAGGGCTTTTTTGTCCTTGCTATGTTACCGTTATTGGTGCCTGGGACATCTCTCTTGAGTTTCGTGTGGACACGGCTATAAGCTTCCACGTGTCTTCTCAGCATTAGTTATAATCCTATGCATTAAATGTCGAGTTTCACCTTTCTTGAAAAGGTGATGCCTTTTCTTTCTCCCAAAGACAACTAATGTCAAATGACAATGATTATAAAAGTTTCATCGTCAAGTTATTGTGTTGCCTCTATTTTTCATTATTTACCCAAATCCCAACAAATCTCTTCATATCTCTTAGCAGTTCAGATAAGTTAAACTATTTAACTATCCTTCCAACATCCAAAACTAAGGACCCTTCCCCCTAGATGTTGACCATCCAGATTAAGGCCTTCAGTCCTAATCACTCACGACCCAAGCCAGGTAAACTAGGTTACCTTTAGCCCTAATCAGCTCAGGATCCAAGACAATAATTGGCCAGTTGAAACTCTTTAGCTAGTCCTTTGGCCCAGATGATGTGAAATCTGGTCTAGACACTTGTAGTAATAAAGTAAATAAAAGGGAAACAAAATGAAAGGTGAAAAACACAATATCATAATGGTGTTAATTTCATATTTGACTTGTTTGAGTGTTATAATCCTAGTTGAAAAATACGGTTTTGATTACGATCGTAATATCGGTCGTAAAATGAATATCGAGATTAATAAAGATGATTTAGTGGTCAATGCGGTAGGCTTTAAAGAGAAGAAAGAATGTCGTAGAATTTAAAGAGCAACCACTTATGCCACTAAAGTTGTTGAAGTAAATTTTATACTACTTTTTCTGCCCCTTTATGATTATTACTTATAATAATATTTTAAAATAAAATATTACTATTAATAACATTTTCTATTAAAAGATTATTTGATTATTTCAAGTTAATTTTACATTTATGATAAGATTATCATTAAAAATCAGATGCTCTGTCCCATCTTCAACCTTTTACATCATAAAGTTTTCATTATACTTTTTGACATACAACAATGTAGGTCATAGACTAATTGGTAGATGGTACAACTAACAATTGTGACATGGTCATGGCCAATGGGTTGGGTTCTATTGGATCCAGATTGAGATTCATTAGTTTATAGTTGACTCACATACGGATTTAAATTTTTACGGTCCGAAATTTTAGAATTCTTACCATTGAGTCTAATAGATTAAGGGTCTTTACGAGTTTTTAACCGGTCCTAAATAAATCTTGATTTAATTATTCATACATGAACTTTTTTACATTTTAAATATTTCATTAGTATTAAAACGGATTTGTAGGTTGTATATAGATCTAAATTCAGTCCAAATAAATGTTAAAATAAGTTTAAACTGAATTTCAAATTACTTTTGAGTTGTAAAATAGGAAGGATCTAGAGCGAGTTCAACGAGTCTTTAATGGTGTCTAGCGCGATTGAATCTTAAATTAATCCAGAGAAAGGGTCTGAGTCAGAAAATCCTAAATACAAACCTAGATCCTAAAAATAAGAGCGAACTGAGACGGATCTAAGACAAGTTCAGTCGAATCTTAGACCTATGATCATGCCTACCTCAGATCAACTCATATCAAATATGTGAAATTAACATTTTAACACACTAAATATACACTAAATATATATTATTCAACCGAATAAAAATGTCAAATGGGTGTAAATATTAGATATAACGAATGTTATTAATAGCTTTGATACTCTGTTAAGTCCTTTTAGTCTTCCTATTAAATTAATGCAAGAGTTGTATGTCAAATAAAAAACTAGCTTGAATTGAAGAGACCAAGGGAATATTTTCTAAAGTAAAAGATAGCATGTTTGGATTGGGTGTAAATTTTTAAGGGATAAAAAAAGTCAAAGTAAGAAAACAAAGTTGATAAATAAGAAATTAGTGAAATTTGATTGTTGGAGAGGTGAAAGAATGGTTGC
Source organism: Amaranthus tricolor (assembly GCF_026212465.1). Taxonomy (NCBI): domain Eukaryota; kingdom Viridiplantae; phylum Streptophyta; class Magnoliopsida; order Caryophyllales; family Amaranthaceae; genus Amaranthus; species Amaranthus tricolor. The sequence continues at coordinate 8,841,353 of NC_080048.1, read as the reverse complement.
AAAGTAATAAAAAATGAAGGGAGCTCTTAATTTTGTGGAGTAAATATTTATCCTAGGAGAGGGTGGAGGAATGTATTACCTCTATAATAGGGGAAATCATCTTCTTTTTCCTTAATTATTTTTATTTCATGCTTATTTTACCTTCTTTACAACTATCTCAACTACTTCAAATGTATCTCTTTTTGCTTTTATTTCATTTGTTTGACTTTATTTCCCTCTTAAATATTTACTGTCAATCCAAGCATGCCCTAAGGGTTCGTCTGGATTAAGAGTAAATATTTAATAAAGTGGTAAAAAAGTTAAACTATTGGAACAAAGGTAATAAAGATACAAATGAAGTAAATACAATAACTATGAAAGATGTAGAATGAGAATAAACTAAAAAAATGAATAAAAAAGAGGATGATTTGATTGATTTCCTTCATTTGGAGGAAAAGATTTATCCCAACCTTGTCTGTTGTAAATTTATACTTCAAAATGAGAAAACTAATTGTTACTATATCTAATTTTCATTACTTTCTAACCAATTCTTCCGCCTCTCTATCAATCAAATTTCTTTAATCTTCCATCTAACTAACTTTATTTTCTTACTTTGACTTTAATTTACCCCATTATATATTTATTACTCAATCCAAGCAGACCCTAACTTTTATTACTTCATCATAAAACTTGCTTAGTTTGAAAAACGAGTTTTGTCTTATTGAATAAATACCATTTTTAAGTAAAATCTTGAGTTTTATTCTTACCGAGCCTTTCTCGTCTCTTCTCGCGCCCTACTTGCCTAACTTAATGACAATGTATTTGGACAATTTAACTTCCGCAATATGCGACACAAGGTTGCACCCAATTGCCAAATATTAATTGAAACGAATGGATTGATAGGACTGGTAGTATTAGACCCTACGGCGAAGTGAAATGTGCACACAAATACGAACACTAGCTACCTTTCAAACAAGAATCACTCTCATATTTATTATGAGGACAACCATTGTCCCCTATAGAATTAGAATTATTAGATGTGTTTATTTAGATTATCGAGTCGTGTTAAAATTGGATTTTATATTTATATTAATTTTTATAATCAATCATAAATTAATTTTTAAAGTGGAATTTTAAACTCAAATTAAATTTTATTACATGAGACAAATATTGAATTGAATCTATTTTGAACACTTTTAAAAACTATATATTCTAACATGTGGGTCGTTCTAAAGTTGTACTCCTTATTAGAGCACAAATCATCAAGTGAACCAATCTTGTAAGGACTTTTTGGAGAAAATTTGAATGAATTAAGCAAAAAATTATTAAAAAATTAAAAAATAATCAATGTTTTAAAATCTTTGATCGCTGTTACTAACAACGAACAAAAAACTTGACTTTTTTTTACCTACCTTTTTTGTTCGCTGTTAGTAACAACAAACAATCCAAATCTCAGCTCTGAAAAAAATGCTTACTTTAGAAAATATTTTAAAACATTGCTTATTGTTTGACTTTTTTATATATTATTTTATTTATTTAGTTCAAATTTCTTTTGGAGGGGCTAATTGTTTGGGCTTGTTGGACCCCATTAAAATGTGCTCCTTGGCCTTTCACCAAATACATGTTATAAAAGTCAAATGGCTTTTAGCTTGTTCTAAATGCCAATTACCTAGGGATGGCAATGGGTCGGCTCGGCTCAGATTATACATACTCCAACTTTACTCCGGATTTTAGTCGAACTTTTTTTTTCAGTCCACCTCCACTCGGAGTCGGATTATGCATACTTCAAGTTTGCCCCAACTCGGACTCTCGGACCTCCAACGGAGTTGGATACGGAGTCGGATTTTATCAAATTTTATCGTTATGATATTGTACTAATGATTTAAAGCATACGAAGTTATTTTTCAAATACAATTTAACAAAAAAATATGTATTTTGAATTCAAGTTTAACATGATAAATATTCCTAATACTACAATTTAACAAAATTTTCTCGCATTTTGATTTGGCGTATTTTATTTCTCTTGGCCTGATTTGTCGTATTTTGATTGATTGATCTAAATAAAAATACCAAGTAGTTTTTCAAAATCGAAAATTACAATTAGTACAAGAGAGAGCTTGAATTAGTCACGTTTAGAGTTTTAAAAGAAACAAAATATTGGGTTAAAAGTCAAATTCAAAGCCGGATTTCTTTCAGGGTCGGAGTGTAGGATTTTTAATAAGGTCCAACTCCGGTCCGTCTCTAACTCGGATTCGGATCGTGAAGTCGGAGTTGTAGTCGGATAACCTTTTCCTCGGATTCGAATCGAATTATTTTACTCGGATCGAGTCGGACTAGGATCAGATTCGGACTGAATTGCCAATCCTACAATTACCAAAGTATGGTAGCTTAGTTCGTTACACCACTTGCTTCTATAGTTTTAGCTGTTTGTTCAAATTTTATTATATTTTGTTAAATATGAAATCCATTTTTTAATAACTATCCTTTTATGTAGGGTTTTATGGGTGAAGTGTAACTATTAAAAAGAAAAAGATGATAATGAGGGTGTTTGGCAGACATCTAATAGCTAATAACTAGTAGTTGATTGAAGTTGTTTATTTGATCAATTGATTTTATCAACTGTTTTGATTTTGAACATGATAACTTACTCACATCAACAAACTGTTCCAAACACTAACATTAAATAGTTTAACTACCCAATCTTATATTTGTGCTAAAATAAACTAAAACTATTTAATAAGCTATTTTACCAAACAATTTAATATCTTTCATTGAATACATCAGTGAAGGCTTCTGAAATAATCTAATTACATTTATTAAGTTATAAAATAAAATATAATGCGTGGTTTGTCACTCTAGGACTATACCTAAATCTTTAACACAAAAAGGTCAGAAGAGCAACTGAGCTCTTAAAAATAAAGTTATAAGAAACCTATGATATATATGTACTGTATAAGTGTAGAATTGATGTTGAAATGAAGTCGTTAATGTTAATGGTGACTTGAGTGCACTAAATAACTCATGCATTAGTGTGTGTGGAATTCTATGAAGGATTTATGATGGGTGATTAAAGTGTGTGATTGAATGTGGTGTTTAAGAGTGTGAGTTAATACAAGAAGCTATGAAGGTATTGAAGCAAGACTTAAACACAAGAATTAAGAGGCATGATGAATGGTGATTTAATGAGGTAATTGCAAGAGTATAAGATTCCTTGAACGAGGCATCCAAGCATGACCATGCCTTGAACGAGCTGCTGAATTGGGAAGGTCAGAAGAATAAAACTGATGGGTGCTCGAACGAGCCCATTTGTGCTCGAACAAGCGAGCTGCCAGCAACAGTCCAGTGGCTTCATTGAAAAGCTGCTCGAACGAGCAGTACGTGGTAGCCTCCGTGGATTCCTTTTGTGGTCGACTCTCTTGCTTGGAGATGTTGCATTTTCATTTATTCCTAGTCTTAAGTATGCAATCTTATTAAATATAAACTCCCCTATAAATAGGAGGCTCATATGTCATTGAAAATCATCCAACAAAATACACCCCACGCCTAAACACTAGCCTAATCTATTCTCAATTGTAATTCTCCATATTTGAGAGTTCTTTGGACTCCTTTGATAATATAAGAGATACTACACACTGGAGGACGTAACCTTAATTTGTTGAACCTCGTTAAATCTTTGTGTCGTTTTATTGCATTATTATCTCCTACAAACATCGTTTTCAATGAAAGTGTAATTTGTTCATCACAAGACTTCATACCCTCGATCTTAGTGATATTGGAGTTTGAAATACGACGTTTGAACTCTAATATAGCATTGTTTTCATAAGCGAATTAAATAATATATTAGAATAAACATATATAAATATCATGATTGTCATCATCTTATTCAGTGTATCCCACTCATAGAAATTATGATCAGGATTTAGGAAGTGAAGAAAGACAGCAACTCATACACGTAAAAAAGAGTGCGGCCAAAGAGTCAGTTTCTGATAATTATGTTGCAATAATTGCATGCTCTTGGACGTAAAATTAATTATGGGTGCTAATATATTGATTTTAAAATAACTAGATAGTGCCAGTGCGATGCACGACTTTATTAAATTTACCGACATATTGGTATCATTTAAGAAATTAAAATTTTAAGAAATAAATTTTACATTATAGTTATATCTCATTTCACTCTAAATAGTTGTATACATTACATACATTGTTTAGTTTGTATCATACTTTGCATTGTGTGCATAGATGATTGTGAAAATTTAGTTATAGATTTAACATGAATATTTATGTAAAACTATTTTATAAAAGTTAAACAAAAAAAATTAATTTGTTTGTCATAAAAAATATAAGTGACTTGTATTAAGATAGTCACAACCTAAATCATATTATAATTATGCATTATATTTAAGTAACCAATTTCAATAGTATAGATAAAAAAATCCTCATAAAAGTATATTATATTTTAATCAACTTAAAATATCCAATGCACTTAAATGATATTCATTTAATAAATATGATAAGATTTTATAAATATTTGAAAAAAATGAAATAAAATATATGATTTTTTAATACATTAAATAATGTGGATTAAAAAGTATAAAATCAATCAATATGAATAATATTATAGTAATCATAGTTAATAAGTAATAAAGTGAAAGATATAAATAATAGTCATACAAAACAATGACATCATCATTGAGTTTGGTGAGAAAATTTTTGTGGAGGTTGTAACACGTAAGCAATATTAAATAGTGATGATATCATCGTATTTTGCTTTATTAATAGTTATAGATAGATAATTCATCTACAAACACAATTACAAGCAAAAACTTAAAGTATAATAATAGGAAAAATTACCTAGAATATTCAAACTTTTCATGATTTTCCTATAATAATTCCACCTATTGATTAACCATGAATAATCCCAACTTGAAGGGGTATTTGCCTAGAGTAAACTTAGGTAATCCGATGACCTAGTATAGTGGGTAATTTGCCAAAAAAGTAAACTGAAAATTAATTTAAATTTAGAAAAAAAATTTTAAAATTTTACATAAAAAATTTTAAAAAATAAAAAAAAACATAAATTTTTAAAAAAATTTTAACATTTTTTTCGACATTTATTTTAATTTATCTTTTTTTTAAAAAAAAAAAATAAAACTTGCTATAGCAAGTCATCCGGTCACCAGGTTTACTGTAGGAAAATACCCATCAAAGTTGGGATTATACATGGTTAATCAGTAGGTGAGATTATTGTACGAAAATTACGAATAGATTGGATTAATCTAGGTAATTTTTCCTAAGTAATAAACCATCTACGATTAACCATTTTCTGCCTGTTAATGCAAAAAATATCTTGGTAGGAGTCATAAGCTTTATACGCCTCTGAAACTTATAATGAGAGCAATCTTGATTTAAAATGAATTACAGAAAGCTTTATTGGAGAAGTTCAAAAAACCTTCAAGAAGCAATATGTCATATTCCATTCTCATTAATATTTGGAACCAAAGCTGTTGATCTATCGTATTTTAGATCCCATCCAACAGAGTTACCTTTTACGATTATGTGTCGCTTTGATTGAGTGTAAATTAAGGGTGTAAAAAGTAGTCCAGTAATTGATAAGTGAGCCTAAATTAAATTACCCCTTAAAATTGGACTACTAGAATATATTCAGACACTTTTAAATACGAGATTAACTATGACTTGAAAAATGTTGAGAGCTACAAGTAAAGCAAGTGATAAAGAAAAGTTGAGGTAGAATTTGTATGATCTTTTCAAAGTCGTTAAAATAGCAGACTTGACACTTAAGTTGTAGGAAAGTAGAATATTATATTTTATATTTTATATTTTATATTATTATGATTTAGTTTCCTTAAGTTTAATATTCCGTAATATTTGGTTTTCTTATTTTTAGTCTTAATCATGTATAAATAGAGATAGTACCTCTCATTATTGATTAATACAAACCAAGTATTCAAAATCCCAAATCCTTAAAATCTACTTTATTTTTTCGCATTATTGTTTTTTACATGGTATCAGAGCCACAAGGTTCATTCTTAGGACCGGTAAAACCTTTTTTTTGGAATTCATATATACCATATAAAATCGACCTAAAATGGCCGACAAAGAACCCAACAATACTGAAACCCAAATGATCTCCATGATCCAGATGCAGCAAATGTTCCAAATATTTCAAAAAATGAATACAAAGAAAACACCCAACGAACCAACAGGCAGCTATAGATCTCAAAGTAGTCGAAAAACTCACATACTATAACTAGACAACCTAGTGCAGAATGATGCACATTGAAATTAAAATCCAAGGAAGGCTCGATCATTTACAACATCCCTCCACCTACTACGGACCCATCTTACCAACAATGGAACCAATGAGATTCTCAAGTTATAGCCTAAATTGTGGCTAATATTGACAAGGGAATTGTCAATCAATTCTTTGATTATCCTACTGCTCGAGACTTATGGAAAGGGATTGAAAATCTGTTAAGTCACGGCCGTGGCAAACTTTAGATATTTGATCTGAGTTCAAGGGCAACCTCTCTGAAACAAAATAATGACTCCATTGAAGCCTTTTATAGCAAACTACAAGACATTTGGAAAGAGATTGATCGTCGGATGCCCAATCCGATAAAGCATGCGGATGACATCATGATTTTTACAAACCCAAAGACCTTTTATGTTTTAGCCGGAGTTAACGACTCTCTTGACAAAGAGCTTCGAGATCTCCTCAACAAAGACCCCTTACCAATACTAGTGGAAAAAACTTCATCTGCTGCACCACATATACTGCGGTTTTTTACAGACACAACATAAAATAGGATAAAAAACGAGGGAAAAAATAATAAAGGCTGCGGTTTTATTAGAACCACAGCAAATAACCCCATTAAAGGCTGCGGTTTTTTAGAACCGCAGCATATGTGCTTTGCTCTTTCCTTTTTTTCAAAGTCCAACCAAGCCTAAACCACTTAAAGGTTGCGGTTCTTAATAAAATTGCAGCATATACCTTATAAAAAAAATTTAAGAAAACCCGCCACATACACTTGCATGCCTACTGTTTTATTAATTTGCATTAAGCTTCCCACTTACGACTGCTGCAACGTAACGTTCATCTTCAAACCCTTCTTCCTTCTTCGAATTTTTACTCTTTGAATCTTCAAATGTTCAGTTGTTGTTTCAACTTCATCTTCCCAAACGTTCATTTTGCTGTTTCATCGTCAAACTTCCCACTACCAAACCCACGAATTGTACAAGCTTCAATTGTTGTTTCATCTTCAAACTTCTCTGTACCCATGAATTTTCAATTGATTTTTTCCCCTTTCAGCCGAAAATTCAAGCTTCAATTACCTAGGTTTTTCCCCTTTCTTAAAACACCATTGTTGGGTATATTCTTAGGGTTTATTTTAACATTTTTTTGTAAAATAGCTGTGAACTAATTTTTTATACTATAACTCCATTGTAGGTAACTAATCTTCACTAAGAGGGCATAATATTATCATCTTAATATCAAGGTAATTTTACTTATGTGA
>NC_080048.1:8798836-8828836 GCF_026212465.1 Amaranthus tricolor | reverse complement strand
ATCGATTTACAAATTGGGCATTTCACTCGACAATTCTTAAATATTATAGGCTATGCAACGGTTCTTGACCTATTTGATATTTTCAAATTAGAAGAAACGTCTTTTCACATTTTTCTTTTCACCTTTTTTTTTGTCATTTTTTACCATTGTTCTTATCATTTTTTCTTCTTCATATCTATTTAAAATTCGGAGTCATTCATCCCAACCCCACTTTGATTTTATGGTTTTTATTTTTCTTTCTTTTATTTTTAATTGTAGAATTGATATTATTTTGAATCTATCTAATTAGGAGTAGCATAAATAAATTGTTTGTCTAACATTGTTACAAAGACCTCATTGCTTTTGTAATACAGTTAAAATCAAAAGTATGCCAAAAAAAAGCTTCTTAGTTTAATTTATGCACTCTATTTATCTAAGTTTTTGTAGACTCTAAGTTAATTTGTTTGTTTGCTTAAATGATATTTATATTGAATTACAAGTGAGAATTAAATACTTATGAATTATTACAAAAATAACTGATAAAAATAAATCTAGGTGTTTTTTACATTGAAAATGTCTCAACAATAAATACAAACATCTATCACGTCTTAAAACAACAAAATTTGTAGAATCGGTCGATTTTACAATTTGACTTTACGATACAATTTGATTATCCCGATTTCAACGACCATTAGCGAGAGAGTGAATATGATGATGATAATGACTGGCTTAATCTTGTCATACTAGTTCTAGTTGTTAGTCGAACTCTTTGGAAGCTTTTGACACAAAGAGGCCCGAACTTTTATATTTATATGGTCTGAACAAAGAGTAACCTACATTGTCATCGTCAAATTATTAGTCATACTCTTTGGTAATTACCTTAGCACAAAGAGCTTCCATTTTAAGGTGGTGATCGATACTTTATCGGTTATATTTATGTGGAAAAATATCGCTATCAGTTTCAATTCAAAACGACAAAAAAGAATAACAATTACATGCAATACAAATCGCTAAATAGAATGTGTAAACAAAAAGAATGAAGCAGTGTTTTATTACCCAGTTTTCTACAATATTCATATCTGAATGCACAACTCTAACATAATCAGACGTACGCACTATCTTTTCTTGTGATAAGTAGTAACTAATTAATTAAAATGATCTAATTAAGCTAATAGGAATGGATTAATTAAAGAAAAATTAAGAAATGAAAAAAAATGAAAGTAAAATACTAATATACGACAGCTTGATCAGGATCAGAGCGACGAGCGAGACTCATAAAACCTAGTAATAAAAGCAGAAGCACGACGATCAATCCCAGGTTCAGCAACCCAATAACCTCTATCTTCATCACTTGCATATATTCTTCTTCCATAGCCTGTTTGATCTTCCCAATATCCTTCATCTCTTCCTCCTGAGCAACATGACCTAAACATGTCAAAGAATGATGATTTCCTTTGATGCCTTCCCATGTTTTTAGTTACTTGTTTTAGAAGGATTAAAAGAAAAATAATTGAGTAGAGGATATATGGTTATTGAGTGTTATATGTTGAAGCTAGCTAGCTAGCCTTTGAGGTATATATAGGAAATTATAATGTGGTGAGTACTTGTATTCTCTCTGTTTCTTTTTGATTGTTCACTTGGCAAAAGGGGTTGAGAATAGAATCTTTGAAGATAGTACGTAGGGTATTATTATATGCTTTTTCTGTTCCATTATACTTAATAAATTTTACTTTTTACTCAATCCAATCTAATGCGTAACTTTGATCATTTATATCTTAAGTTGTGCTAAATTATAAAAATTATATATTATGAAAGTATTCGATTAGACAATTCAAATAAGATCTTACTTGACTATATTATTTTTAATGCATTAGTCGCAATGTATAAAATAAGCTTATAAGATGAATAGTACCAATATTTCTTATGTAGCGATTATTTCAGAACGAAGGAAGTACATATACTTCCTCTTATTCTTTTCACCAATCTCATTTACTTTTTTACACTTGGTGAAACAACATTTTAACACTAAATATTTTAATTGTGCATAATTAAAAATTATAAAAAATTAATATTATTAATCCTTACATTTTGACGTATGAAATAAGATCTTATTCAAATATATTTTAACGTGTAGTTTAAGAATACAATACAAACTATGAATGATAAGTGAATAGTAATCAAAAGAAAATATGATAGTAGAAAAAATAGGAGGGACTATTTGCATTAGTACATGCATTGTAATAGATGAGATATTTTATTTTATTTATATATAATGTACATACATTAATATGAGAATAATAAGGAGTTCTTGTCCTAATTTATAACTTTGTTAAATTTCTTTTATCTAAACCTTGTTAAATTTTAGTTATCTTGCTATTTTTTTTTTTATCTTGATGGTTTATATATCTAGTTATTTAATATAATACTAAAAGAAATTGAGTAATATTTTCGTAGCATGTTAATTTTTAAATAGTTGACAAATTCCCTTAATTTTATAATCATTAAAAAATAAATAGGACTCTAATAATGTTTGGTAAAATTCTTTATAAAAAAGTAGGGCCTTTTTGTGAAGGAAAGTGTAATGAAGTTGTTAGCCCTTTCTCTCTCTATATGTCTGCCTTTCTAAGTTTCATGCAGCTGTATTGGACTCATTTCTTTTCAGTTTTCTATTCTTGTTTTAGGAACTTTCCTTTCTTCAAAGCTATTCTGGCCTTCAACCTAACAACTTTGAAATTTGTACTAAATAATGTACCATATATACTAATACTACCCAAACCATTATATCTCTGTCTTTTAACTTTTTATATTTGCTTGATTTGATTCCATTTTGTATCTTTATTTACCAAGTTAATATATAGGAATTAGGAGCATTTCATTAGTTTAGTTATTGCACCGTTCCAAAATACTTGCACCAAACACATTTTTGCGCAATTCAATGTGTTTGTTTAATTGTTTATATCTAGATTTATGCATAACTAAAAAATATAATAATTTGATATTATGAAAATATGCGACGAGGCGAATAAAACAAAATCCCACATGACTATGTTTTTTTTTCGTATAATAGCCGAAATTTGTAAGTTACCATATCATGATGAATAGTAAAAAAATTAGTTTGGTGCAAGTAATATGAAACGTAGGAAGTACCACATAGCTTATTATAGTTATTGATTTGATGACTAGTTGATATTATCAACTGATTTAAAAAGCTGAATTTAAATACGTTGATAAAAGCAATCACTTGTTATAAATTAACTGATTTATGATAAAAAGTCGTTTAATGTAAACCAATTACCAACTAATGTATCAAGTACTGACATTAGATTATTTGACCGTCATTCTTTTCTTACCAAAATAATCAGCAAAATTTTTTAAATTAATTTTACCAAATACCTCCATTATCTATCAAACAAAAGAGCTTCATGTTACTTTCTTTCGTCTTTTATCACACTTTTGGTATTGATGATGGTACATAATTATTGTGCATGGATGCGTAGCCTTCTAATTTATACATAGTACTGTTATTATTCCCCAACCAACAAAAATAGAATAAGTCAAGCATGAATACGATGCATATGGAAAACCCTTTTTTTTTTTTTGGCAAAACCAATATAGCTAGCCTTAGTTCTAAAGGATGCTGCAAAATGTGTACCTATTATATGCGTCTTCTACGGTTTTTATTTCTTTCATCTGTCGTCACAATTTCAAAAAGAAAAAAGTGTAGGAGAATATGAAGTACAACAAAATAAAATATTATTTTAGGATATTATGTTTTAGAAAGTTAAAGATTTTTTTATTATTTAGGATATTAAAGTTAGTATATTTTCTATTATTTAGATTTAGATTAATATTTTATTTCCTTATTTTAATCCTTAATACTTATATATATATAGAGGTAATACCTCTTATTATTGTTTAATACAAACTAAGTATTCAAAAGTCAAAATCAGTCTTATTTTCGCATTATGACTTTCTAAAAAAGAAACAAAAAGCTTTATATTATACACCCTATAATTGTGTTATTTTATTTAATTAAGCTATGTAATCGATACCTTTTACATACTGTATCTGTATGTGTTAATTATAAAAGTAGGGAAGAAAACAAATAAATCTAAAATAGGTATTAAGAAAACGTAGGAGAAGCAATTTAGCAACGACATGAAGAGTTGTATTTTTCTAAATACTTGAAGGATAAAATCATTTGTAGACACTGAATTCGCTGTCCTTAACCAACGATAGTTGAATTGTTTATTGTTTGGACATTATTACTTGTGATTGTTTTTATATTTCCTTGGTCTATGTTTTTAGCCTTGATCCGTGTTTTGTCTCGCTTTATTTTACTATGTGTCTTATCTTGTCTTGTCTTTTGTGTTCTTTCGTAGGTTCTGTCAAGTCAAGGGTCTCATTGGTCGTAGTCTCGTAGATGCAGCCTTCCTATCACATGGTATGCTATGTCATCTTCTATTTTTCCTCATACCCTAATTATAGCTTTTATGAGTGAAATACATTGAGTTTGATAACGATAACTAGATAAGCGGTGGATACAAGATCTAATACGCCAAATATCGCCCACCACGCCCCATCCACAATAAATATGTACTATTATCTGATAAACCTTTTATACATTATTTGTTAGACTAGTAAAATTAAGTTTAAACAAAATTAATTTATTTAATTGCCAAGTTAAATATCAGTTTTCAGATTAATATAACTTGATTTTTGATTTGATTTTTATTTACATCTATACATTATACAAAAACAAAATACAGTTGACATAAATAGTTACAAAAAATGATGAGTTGTCATCTTCTCAAGAGATTTTTTCTCTCCTTTTAGCAAAGATAATGTCATTGAATAAGAATGATTATAGGAATCTTACATGCTAAGGATGATTATAAGATGATTAATTTGAGATCATCATTAAAAACTTTAGTTGGGACTATTAACACATACTCCCTTCATTTCTTTTCAAATCTCTCATTTGCTTTTGGAATACTATTCATCAATCATTCTTAATTTCTATTTTATTCTTTATCCATGCATTAAAACATAGTCAAATGAGATCTTGTATGATTCGTCTCAACATAAGATTTATTTATGTCTAGTTTTTATAATTTTTAATATTATAATGCGTTATTTGTATCTTTGGTTTTCAAATTATACAAATAATGTGTTATTTGTAACTCTCTTGTTAGTAACCCTTAATATAAGATACAAACAAACTTAAAAGCAAAATACAAATAAAGATTTTTTTTACTAGTGAATTATACAAAATTATCGTTATTAAGTATAGAATTAGTATATTGGCAAACATACAAAAAGTAAATGAGATATTTGAAATGAATCAGAGGAAATATTAAAATTTGAAAAACAATGTAGTTATGTAATAAAGATGCACATATTATTATCTTTGATTTTTAATTTACAAAGCTGAAAGCACCATTGATCTACGATTTATTTTAAAAAAATTCATTCATGCACAAATTAATTATATTATTTTTATCTATTCTTTAAAAAAAAAAGTTCATTAAAATGATTATAACTTAAATAACTCAAAAAGAAAAATGATTATAACTTCAATAATAATTATATTATAGATACAATTTACAATGGGTCACTGCTTTATCATTATTATAATGATAGCTATAAAAACAGAGTTAGAATTTCAATTTTCATGAATGTAATAATGTGTATTAAGAAATAATTAAAATGTAATAAAATGTAATATTATGGCCAACTTATTCAATTTATTCGTATTTACATTAAAATGAAAAAATTATGCATCGCACCAGGAATACCAAGTATTATATTATAGCAGAAACTAGAAATATATAAAATGCATATAACGTGAATAATGAATGAGCATGAAGCAGGTATAAGATGCCTGATATAGCCACAATAGTCATATTCAATTAGTCATAATGGATGAAGACGAATTTAATCCGGTAGTGAGCTGGGTAAATAATACTATGAAATTTGTTGTGAGTAATTATGGCCACAGAGCGGGTTACTCGGAATTGAACCGGTCCTGAACCACTGAAGAACCGCATCGGAATTGAAACCGTCTACGACGTACAAGTTCCAAAACGGTCCGAACTGTGAACCATTAAGGTTTCAAAAAATATTCTGACGAGCCCGTGGAACCATTGACATAATCCAACCTGCGGAACCGCGAACCACTAATCTTCAACTCCATTTTCTCCCTCTTTTTAATTAATCATCTTTATTATTAATTTATTATTTTTTATTAACTTTATTTTTTTCGGTCTTTTTCGTAAATATTTTAATAACGATTGACAAACAATAAATTTTGATAATAATCAACAATGATAAGTCCTCATTATTATAATACTCCCTCTAAATCTTTTTAGTTGTCCTATTTTCTTATTTTGACAATTCACCTCAATTGTCCCATTTCTAATTTAAGACTTATATTTATAGGTGGTCCCCTTATTTTCTTAATATTGAAAGGAAAATAATATATATAGCCCTAAAGGTTGTATATAAGAAAGAATCTTGTATATTTTTTTATGTAATTCATTATTATTTTTGCTTTGAAAACATAAGATTTAATTATATTTAATTATATTTTATTATTTTATCATTAATTCTTTCTTGGGAATTTAAAATAACTATGAAAAATATTAATTATTTCCAATTTTCTATACTAGATTCTTTTGAAAACCTAAAATTATTGATAATAAATATAATTTGCTAACTTTTATGTATAGCCCTATGGGCTGTAAATATCATTACTCATATTAAAAATACCCAATATGGCACATGGGTCTACTATTTTAAGTGGTCTCCTCCAATTCTTAATATTAAAAACACCAAATAAGGTACATGAGTCTACTATTTTACATGGTCCCCTCATTTTCTTAATATTTGTGCTCAAATCAAATCGGACAACTAAATTGAATTGGAGGGAGTACTTTATATGATTTTTTATATTTTTATTTAAAGCAAAAAAATAAAATTGTACCGATGGTTCGACCCGCCCAACTCGAGATATAAACCGCTAGAAACCACTAAGGAATTTTCTGGAACCGCCTGAAATTAAAATCGAAATCAGAGCCTCAACAGTCTGAATCAGATTCTAGCTTTAAGGAACCAGAAACCGAATAAAACTGAAACTGGAACCAGCCCGACCCTGATCGTGGCCTTCACTAGTTGTTGTGACTATAAATATAAGAGAGACATTTGCATCTACCTCTCCATTTTATCATCTCTTTTCTTGTCGTAACTTGAACTTTTTACTAAAATTTTCATAAATTGCAAGACCTGCCCTTGCAAGTTAAGTTAGGGTTAGCCCTTTTGAAGTACACCCACTTTCACTTCCTTTCAAGTATAAAGGGATTACATTATAATTATAATTAGATCTAAATCCTAAACTTTTGCTTGATTAATGATGGGCATTTAAGACAATATTACAACTTTATAAAAAATTCCATTTTTTATTATTGATCAAATTAATTGTAAACATTGAACTTTGAAGTATGCCAGCAGTACACAAAATGTAGCATATATATATAGAAGCTTAATAACTAAGAGTTCCTTCTGGCTTCTGTGGTATGTTCAACACAAATTCGATCATCTGATATTTACCCAATCTTATAATCGAACTCGACTTTAACATGAAATCAAAATGAATTTACAATTATTTAAAAATCAATTGGGCACAAAATTTAATTTTAGACCGACTTAAAACACCCAATCTTAAAACGCCTTTGGCTATGGTAGCTTCAGTGGAAAATTCCAAAGTTTGCTTTTCTTGAATTCAACAACTTTCTTTTGCTTTCTTCCTTATGTAGTTTTGCTCTTCCATCAAACAATTTTATTAATTAATCACTTTTTCAACTTTATTTTCACTTTAATTTGTTAGCATAATTAATACATTAATTAATGGCTTGTAAATGAACACTTTGAATGTTCAAAGAAATTAAGAAGCCTCACTTATCTCTTAATTCTGTTCTAGGAGCAGTGCATTCAAGCTGTCTACCTTTTGGGCATCTAAAAAAGAAAAGCATTGTTATTCAACTAAAGTTTGGCATGCCACATATATTATTGTATGTACTTCATATCACGGAAAAAGGCATATCTCTCTTTCTACTTTCTTTGCTTGTGTTATCTTCCCCTATTCATATTTCTATTATTTTTTGGGATAATAGAACTATTAATAAGGTGAATTTAAGCTTGGGTCTACTCATGTTATCATGACTTGATTTATTTGATTAAAATTTGATTAAGAATTATGTAACATACAATATAGGAAAAATAATAGCCAGCTTAATTAGTTCAGTATGCACAGAGGCGGAACATACAAAGGGCCGAGTAGGGGCTTTGCCCACCCAGAATTTCGAAATTTTTTTAGTATATAATTGTTATTTTACAATTTTTTACATTTCAGCCTATTAAATAAAAAGAATATAATTATAGAAAGAGAATAACTGAAATTAAATTCTAAAAAAATAAAAATAATTTTATATCTTATAAGTTATAACTTCAAATTAAGAATAAAAATATCATTTAACATCTAAAAAAAATAAAACAAGAGTAAAGCAATTGGGAGAAATCAACATAATCAAAATAAGCTTATCATCCGCAATTGAAGGGTAAAGATATGTTTTAATTTTTAACATAATTTTCTTAATTATCTTATTTAATAATTAGTTTAAATAATACTTAAATCACTAACAAACCATATAATAACACAATTAATTATTAACAAACTCTAATCCCTAGTATTTTAGAAACAAAAAATCCTATTATCATCGATTAAAAAAAACCAACCCTAATTGAATGGATCCATACCTGAAATAGAAAATGTTCAATAAGAAGAGAGTGATTTTGTAATTGTTGCATCTTGATTCTTCAATGTCTTTTTACTACTTTTAAATAAAGAGTAAACGGTGTAGATGTGCAAGAACTAAACAATAAATTCAATGATCAGGCGATGAAACTTTTTACACTTGCAATGTTGTTGGACCCTAAAGATGGTTATAAAGATTTTGACATAGATCGAATTTGCACTTTAGCTGAGAAATATTATCCTATGAATTTTACATTTCAAGAAAAATTTAATTTGAGATTTCAGTTGCAACATTTTCTTCTTGAAGCAAAGGATGATCCTAATTGGGTACACTTTCGTCTTTATCAGAACTTTGCCAACATTTTATAGAGACATGAGATGCAAAGAATTTTTTTGGTTGATAGAGTAATATGATTGATTTTGGCTCTTACTGTTTCCACTACTACCACATAAAAGGTGTTTTCGGCTAAAAGAGGGGGTGCTTGGACGGACCCCAAGAATGATAAAGAACAAATATAAAAGTTGATGAAAAACAGAATGTAACAAATGAGACAATAAACACACATGTTTATGAGGTATCTTAGATATCTCCCACTCAATAAATGTTTACTTTCACTAATGGATTGAACAATACATCAATGACCAAACTCTCATACTTGAGAAAAACCTCTCAAGTCATACATCTTATAATGGAGATCTCACAATACTAATACATAGAAGAAAAACTCTCTTGGTGTTTACCCTAGCCACCTTACAATGTATAGCGCTCTCAACAAATTGTTTATGTGTATTGTGGTGGTTTGATTGTATGAATGATGTACTCTTATATAGAGATTCATACATCATTTTAGAATCCTCACTTAACTAACCATCAATTGCACATTAACACCCAACATTTAACATACCAATAAACACTATAATAATGTACGACAATAAAAACATATTAATGTTCACCATTATTCCTAATTAATTGTCCCTTTAATACACCAATAAATGACACATTAAGTCACCAATGAATTAGCATTTAATGTTTCTTTCAACATAAAGTTTCTTCTTTTGCATTATTGAGTCACCACCATCACAAAACATAGATAATTTGACACTTGCACTAACAATCTCTCCCTGATAAATTTACCTTTATTATCCAAACCGACCTTTTGCAATGTCCTAATCATAACATCAACATGTGATTTAAGTCTTGGCCAAACCCATCAAAAAATCTCTTTGTGCCCACCCTTCACGATAGTCACCATCCACAAATGCTCACTCTCTTTTGTGACTTGAATCTTGTATCACTCTCAACATGATCCAAATATCCACCTCTTAGCAACACATGGCCCTTGTTTCCCGAACTCCTTTCAAATGCACTAAGCATACCTTTGCTACCTTCAAAACCTCATCACTTTGAGTATTTATGGTGTACCCAATCTTCTCTTATCTCTTCAATGAAATTAGATTACTCATCATCTTTGCTATGTATAATCTCACACCCCTAAGCTTCCTCATTAAGCCATTATGCATCTTCAAGTGCAGCTCTCTAATGACCTCAATTATAACTTCCTCACCACTAAGCAAGGTCACCCTTTCATGTTAACAAGCCATCACCCTTGTGAACAAGCTTTTATCTCTATAAATATGATATGAGTGTACGGAATCAAACACCCAATCACCATCATCATCATACTTGGCTAATAGCACATGACCTTTATCAACATAACAATTAGCCTTTATCATAAGGCCCTTATCACCAATATTTGGAAGCACATCATCCTTCTCAAATGGAATTTCTCTTTTCTTCCCTTTGAGTTCATCAACATCAACAACCTCCATTGTAGATTGTTTAGAGACAACACGGGGGTGGTGCATTGTTGTTTGAATTAGTTTAAGCGTTTTTTTCCATATTTTTGCGGAATTGAAACTTGAACTTGTAACACAAACTTTGAAAGAGACACACAAATTTCTACGTGGAAACCTTCTACGCCTAAATACAAGGAAAAACCACGCCCCGGGATTTTTAAATACTTCACTATGTTTTAGGCAATTCGTTACAATTGCGTAAAACAATCTCAACTAGGCCACCTTGAGTTTCTCTCTAAATTCAATCTCTCTCACGCTTCCGTATGAAACTCAAGCTTACTCTATGAAGCTCTCTTTCACCCCTAGACTTCTCGAAGTTTATTTACAAGATTTCACTCAAAAACCCTTTACAAAATACAAAACCTAAGAATAAAAATAATTAAGTTGCACAAGAAATCTTACTAAGTTAATTGTCAATGAGAAGCAATGTAAGTTTCTTGATACATAAAAAATAACCAGTAAAAATAAATCCTTTTATATCAAAGAAATCACGTAGCTTTTAGGAAATAACTAACGAACCCCTAAACTCCTAGATCCTAACATAAAGGAGGAATGGGTAATATGCTTTTGCAAATAATAAGCTACGGTTTTCCTTTTACTAAATAAGGCATATTGAATTTTTCAAAATAAAAACCTATTAAAACAAGCCTTATTAAGTGGAAAAAAAATAGGAGAATTTTTCTCCACTACTACTTTAGGTAGTGACGGTTACCAAGTTAATTATATTTAAATTCCTTTTGCCAATCAACTTTCACTTTAATTATGCAACTGACTAATTTTACCCATGCAATCGATAACAAGAATCTTCTTTCTTCAGAATTTTTCAGTTGACGCTGAACTTCCAGACTTGAATCCTGGGAACAATGCACTGTTTATACTCATCAACAAGAACTGTCAGACTATCAGCTTAGCAAAAGTAGACCTGTTGTCTACTCTTTGACATCGTACAACAATCTTTCTGTCTAACTTCACCTTCTTGGATATCTCAGACATTTACAAAGTTCTTAGACCAAGTTTTTAGGTACTCTCAACGCTCCTACTCCGGATCGGATATTGACCTGCAACAATCTCTTAAATAAACCTGTATATATTTAATTAAGTTTAGTCATCATCAAAACCTAAAGGGCCAACATCCATAGTTGATTTCCTCATCTCCTTCAAAAGCTTCAAGCTTCGAAAGTTCTCTTCAACTTATTATAAGTATATTGAATACGGTCTCTCTTGTGGCAATGGTAGCACACCTTATCCCCAACCCAATTCTTACCCTCTTGATTCCAGTTTTTCTCTAATATCCCTCTTTGATGGATTTTCCCCAATGAGTTGCATGGACTCTCATTAATAATCATACCAACCTTCATTGATGGTATTTCTTTACCGTTGACATTATCCTTAGTAGCACCTTCAAGTTTTTCAAAAATGTTAACAACAAATATTCTATTACTAGCCTTAGCTCTACCACCATTGTTAACAAGTTCTCCTTTTCTCCTGAGAAAGCTATTAACAAACTCCTCAACTCTTGAACACTAACTTTTTTTCTCTCCTTAAAGGTTTTAACAAACTCCGATGGCTTCAACAAACCATCCAAACACGTCTCAACTTCTACCATCTTTTTTTACCAATTTCCAAACATTCCTCACTCCACACCATGTGGAAATACACCGAGTTTTGATACCAATTGAAAGAAGGGGTGCTTTGACCCCAACAATGATAAAGAACAAATTTAAAAGTTGATAAAAAAACATAATGCAACGAAAGAGACAACAAACACACAAGTTTATGAGGTATTTTGGATACCTCCCCCTCAACAAATGTTTACTTTCATTAATGGGTTCAATAATACATCAATGACTAAACTCTCATACTTAAGAATAACCTTTCAAGCCATACATCTCACAATGGAGATCTCACAATACTAATACATAAAATAAAAGCTCTTGTGGTGTTTACCCTAGCCCCCTTACAATGTATAGCCCTCTCAACAAATTGTTTAGGAGTGTTGTGGTGGTTTGATTCTATGAATGATGTACCCTTATATAGAGGCTCATACATCATTCTAGAATCTTCACTTAACTCACCATCAATTGCAATTTAACACCCAACATTCAACATAGCAATAAACTCTATAATAATGCATGACAATAAAAACATATAAAAACTTACCATTATTTCTAGTTTAATTCCCCTTTAATACGCTATTAAGTGACACATTGTCTCACCAATAAATTAAGTTATGGCATGTATTTTTCTTACTTGATGATGAAGCTTGTTTATAATATTTGTACACTACAATATTTTTGGAACCAAAATTAAAGATTTGCTACTTTTTATGTATCATAATTTTGACTTTGAAATGTACTTATCAATATTTGTTGTAGTATTAGTATACTAATATACGTCAAAATCAAAAGGAAATAACTTGGTTAGGTGGTAGCGTTAATTTACTAATAATTAAAGACAGTAATTAACGATGAGCGAGATCTTTTGAATTGCTTCCTTATGTCACTGGCTCACTTATCGACTTTGTGAAAACCGTGCGGCATTAGTGTCAATGGTTAACAATTGCACTAGCTCAGCCTTGAAAATGTGCCTAAGTATGAAGAACCTTAAGGCTTTAACTCTAAGGTACTAAAGAGAATATTTGAAGAAGAGTGTTTTTGTGGAAAGACTTTATATTACGTGAATGCTTTACACACAACTTGAGTGCGTTGCAAATGAGGGGGCTTGTGGTATTTATAGTGATAGCCAAGCCACTAAAAAATTCTAGAGACTTCCACAAGCTACTCTACATGGTTGTCTCTAGAGAATTCTAAGACATCTCCTACCCTAACCCTTTCGACTTGTTTATATATCTACAAGTATGTTTAATACTCTACATTAATCTGGTATGTACAAGAGAATTCTAGAAGCTTCTTGAAAACTCCAGAAAGCTCTTGATGATGCGGTCTGATTCGAAAAATGAGTCCAACCGTGTCAGTTGGACAATAGTTATACTTATAATTAGATTAATATATGTTTGATACAAAAAGATGATAATTTCTTTCTAAAATAGATATTAAAATAAAAAATATTATTATTACGCCATAAACCAATTATTAATTATCTTTAATTCCAAAATATCCAACATTGAAAATAATAAACTCATTGAAAAAAATGATTATATGATATTTAACAACAGCAATAATAATAATAATAATAATAATAATAATAGTAATAATAATAATAATAATAATAATAATAATAATAATAATAATAATAATAATAATAATCAATAATTCAGTGTGGAGCCACAAAGTACCAATGGTTAAACAGGTGGTAGACAACGTCAAAGACACCTCGGAGACCAGACTCAAATTCCTAGCGTACCTGAGATCTAATTCAGTGTGAAGTTCATCTACAGCTTTAGTTTCTCTTTTGGTGGTTTTGTTGTCTCGGATACGTCTGCAGCTCTTAAGTCCAGAACTTGTCTTCATGATAGCTGTTATCTTAGGCCGCGACCATTATGTCTTATTTTTAAGGTGTATATAGGCCAGGTTATTTTTTACTCTTTTGTTTTTGTCTTGTCAAGTGGGCATGTCCTCCTGACATAGATAGCCTCGTTACTGGCTTTGCCTTTGTGTATAGCTTTTTTGAGGTTTCCCGCTTACCTCCTTTGCACATGAAGAGTGACACTTTGAAACCCTTCCTAGAAGGTGGGCTCTGTGTTCAAATTGATGTAACCATGGGAAGATAAGCTGGAAACCTAGGGGTCTTTGTTCCCTTGTATCTCGTTTCTTTGATTGGGTAATACACAAATCTATTCCTCAAAAGAAAAAGAAAATAATAATAATTTTCATTTTTCCAATAATAATAATAATAATAATAATAATAATAATAATAATAATAATAATAATAATAATAATAATAATAATAATAATAATAATAATAATAATTTACCTAGAATAATACAATTTTTTCATGATTTTCCTATAATAATCTCATATATTAATTAACCATAAATAATCCCAACTTTAGGGGGTATTTGTCTAGAGTAAACTTAGGTAACCCATTGACCTGCTATAGTAGGTTATTCACCAAAAAAATAAAATGAAAATTAATTAAAATTAGAGAAAAATTTTGAAAATTTACATAAAAAATTTTAAATGATAAAAAAATCAAAAATTTTATTTAACGTTTTTTAATATTTTTTTCGACATTTTATTTTAATTTATCTTTTTTTAAAAAATAAAATTTGTTATAGCAGGTCAATGAGCTACCTAAGTTTACTCATGACAAATACCCCTTAAGTTGGGATTATTCATGGTTAATCAATAGGTGGGATTATTTTCGAAAAATTATGAAAATATTGGATTGTTCTAGGTAATTTTTCATAATAATTGTTTCGATGAAGAAACGAAGAAGTGCAAAACACTTGAAATATTGGAAGTGGAAGCGTTGTCAGGAACGGCGATTCGTGGAAGGAAGTGACCTGAATTCCTGCAATACAACACGTTACCTTATCCGGGGGGTGATCTCCCGGAAAATCCCTCCGATGCTCAAGTTAGAACGGAGATCAAAGATTAATGAATGAATGATGAGATGGAGAATACAGAAATATGAGTATAAGGATGGAAGTTGCTTTATATTTTTTGGAAAGCTAATGAATAGAATCGTAAGGACTTTAGAAAGACTATTCTCAGATTTTCCTCCCTTGATGCTGGCTGTCTTTATTTATAATGATAGAGAAGAAGTTATTTCTGGGAGATGGTTGGTTATCATGCATAGTGATGGGGGGTTATCAGCACAAAAAACAGGGAACCATGAAATGAGGAGTAATGTTCAGTTACATAAGGGAAATTAGGGTTCTAGGAAGTTACTAACTGATGGGCCAAGTAAAGAAGTTGGAGGATCCCAGCTCGACCGGAAGTCAAGGTCAACCCAAAAAGGTCAAAGGGTATTAAGGTAAGATGACATTAATAATTTAAATAAATAAATGAGTAAATAAATGTTACCATGATAATAATAATAATAACAACAACAACAACAACAATAATAATGGCATTATCATACTCCCTCCTTTTCATACTGTTTGTTATATTTTGAATTTTTTTAAAATTTTATACATAGAAAGATAAATATTAAACATGGTTTTACATGGATATAAAAAAATTAAAAATACTATATATGCATGATCTCGTTAAATTGGTTTTATATAAAGAATTTTAATATGTTTTTAATAGTTTTTTTATAAAGTTTATTTATAAATATTAATGCTAGATTATATTTTTAAAATGTGCAAAAAGTTGACAAATACTTCCTCTATTCTACTATACTTGCTACATTTGACTTTTTATATAATTTAATGTGTTATTTAATTATTTATATATTGAACTATACATATTTAAAATTATAAAAAGTTAATATTATTAAAGTATGCAATTAGACGATTCAAATGAGATACCACTTGACTATATTTTTTTTTTACACATTAGCCGCATATATAAAAAAAGCATGAACGATGAATAGTCTTAATAACCAAAATGCAGAGAGAAAGTATAACAAACATTGTAAAACAGACAGAATAAGATATTGAAGGGATAAATTTTAGAAAAAAAATAATTTCAGTCTCTTTTGTTCTAGTTATATTTATAGATTTGTGGTAATGCACTAATGCTATTTTAAAGTATTTGTATGTAGGACGGATTCGCTTCTAGCTTAATGGATAGAGCATCTGCATGTATAGTAGAAGGTTTGTAGTTCGACCCCTATCGGGCTTAGAAATCAGTTTAGGGGATTCTTGACTGCATTCCTTTTTACTCTCTCCTTGAAGGGTACGGGTATGTTATGTTCGCTTTTTTTTAGGAAAAAAAAACCCACCCGAACCCTGCTTTATGCGAAATTGATAATACTTCTTTAGCAATTTCAATTCATTATCCGCCTAATTTGATGGACCATGCTAGGCAAAGCATAGATCTTCTTCGGCTCCTCTCACATATATATTGGTCAAAAATTTCCATCTCTTTGGCCTGAATTCTCAATTGCCAAACTTTGTTTCCTACGTATTTGAATTTTCACTTTATATTCATTAGCTGCATGAGTAGTGAGTTTGGCCAAAACTTTAGATGGAAGAATTTTTTTTTTTGAGTTAGATTCGTGGATAATACTCACTGCAATTAGATAAATAAAATATATTTATCGTTCGTGAGTTAGATTCACTAGTTATTGGTATTCATTTATAATGAGTTGTTTATCTAGTAGAAAGCATATTTGTGTTTGAAGTGTAATTATTTGCACTTATTATTATAGGAATAACGATACTACTTAGTTACCTAGATCTGAATGATTATTGATAAGTGCTTTGCACTTATTATTATCCTTTGTATGCTCCTTTTGGGTGTTTAGTGGCATTTTATTATTTTAGGCGTGTTCGCTCCATTTTAGTACTCCATGGCTAATATGTGGGTAAATAAGTGAATCATGACATTTTTGAGTCGTTTTTGTGGGTTTTTGTGGCTAATCATGTTTACAGGACTCAAACATCGAATAAAACCATCTGTAGCATCAAGCCATGTGAGATAAAAGAGCAAGAAGTCAAGTCTTGAAAGCATTTGGGTTCCAGAAGTAAAAGCCGACTCGGCTTCAGTGATGATGAAGCAAACGGCGAGTCGGCATAAAGTGCTGACCTTCTGTAACAGGAGCGGCAATCTCGATATATAATTAACATTTAATAATAATGTTTATTAGAAGAATATTGCGGAAGTCTCAAAATAACGAACTGTTAAAAACTTTAAATCATAAAAACTGAAACTGTTTAAAACAAAAGTAAATATTACATCTGATAAGAAATATTGTTTGCTAAAAATGGAAAAAAATATATTATCATCAAGTCATCAATAAAGATACAAAAAGCAGCTAAGTTCTCGATAAATAGTAATTGCTGCGGCCTGGATCGGAACCTCAACTAAATCCTGCAAAATGCTGTCATCCATGATACGGATGACAGCCGATTGAATCGGTCAGCGTCTAACGCTGAGCATAACTTCCTATCCAGCTCAAAATACGAAAATTATACGCTACATTTACAAAATAATAATTTAAGTACGAACTTATAATTAATTGACATCACCGTATACTTTTACCATATTCTTTTTCTGTTCCATACTTTTACGTCATTAAGATGTCATTCTCAATCCTGACAGAAGTTCGTTACTGCCACTTATACAATTCAGTAATCTTAACACTTAAGTAAGTTCATTTGCTTAATACTCATAACCGTACCATGCATCATAGCATCAACACTAATCAAGTTTATCACTAATCAACAAGCACATCAATATTACACCTGATATATGTAAGGGTCTTGTTAGGTGAGGACCATAGTCCTAAACCCTAACTGTGGTGGGAGTCGTCACCCCTCCAATACGATTTATGCTTGAGCTCTATAGGATAGGTAGCTAACCCCCTGTCTTATACCGCATATTACGTGCCGGCCAACACGAGCGCCAGAATTTTACATGCCGGTCCATGATTCGACATTACGTTACTATCAGGGTCATTCAATCAATATTCATTCACACAAGTACATCACATTTTCATTACTACAATTTGACATTGACTTTGACTTTGATCAACTTAGGTATAACCTCTTTTATTTAATAAAATTCTAAATCATAACGTAAAATTAACGATTATGTCTTTATACATTCATTATTAAATTTTTACACATTAAATTTTATTTATAACTTTAATTTTAATAGCTCGCTAAATTCATACTAATAACTTAATATTCTATCAATAGTCTCCAAATTAATGTTTTCCACAAGTAGCTACTAAAATCTATTTCTCTTTAAATAAGTTCCCAAAATCAACAATTTCAACGTTACAATAAATAGAACTTTATTCATCATCATCATCATCATCATTATCATCCTACCCAGTGATTCCCACTCATAGAAAAACTATGAATAGGATCTGAGGAGGAAAAGGCGGCGGCAACTCATACCCATAAAGGAGAGTGCGGCTAAAGGAGTCCCCCGGCTCGAGACGATAAAGAGACGTAAATAAAACTTTATTCTCTTCAAAAAAAATCAAATATTCTAATTAAAATTCAAGTTAAAATTGCATCATTTGGATAAGTTTTCAAAATTCTACAAGTTCACCAAAAATCAATATTTCAAGTTTAGAAAAATAAGTAAACTTATTAGGTTTGCAAAAATCAACATTCTAATCGTAAAACAAATAAAACTTATAATTTCACAAAAATCAATATTTCTAGTTTTAAAAAACAAGTCAAACTTATAATTTTCACAAAAGTCAATATTTCTAATTATAAAACAAGTAAAACTTGTAATTTCACAAAATTATATCACACATAGTTTGAGCTGCAAGTTTATTAAAAATACTTTTACATCATTTTACATAAATTTTGGTCAAATAGTTAGCAAATAAAATATTTTGTACTAAATAGTGATTAAAAGTTACTTTTATTATGAAATCTCATGTATTCAAGAAAAACACTTCAATATTTAATAACTTATAAAAATTTCTCAAAAATATCTTATTAAATTGTTATCTTATTATTATCACAAAAAATAGTTGTAATAATTTAAAATAGTAAATCAAACTCTCTTTTTTCATTATATGATAGTGGTCGAATGGCCTATGAGTGTTTTGGGCCCTTTTTACATAAAAAGAACGACTTAATTTAATTTATCATACTAAATCCTAGATTTAAATAATTAACATAACTACTTATAAAAATAAAAACTGTACGCAATTATATAGAAATTTACTATAACTTTAAGGATAAACTTAAATCTCAAAATAAAGTATAATAACAATATTCTTAATATAATCATACTTAGTAAAATACGTTCATAAAAAACTTACTACCTTATAAACTAGTTTGAAGGCTAACATAAACATATTAATAAAAATTCTAACATAAAAAAATAATAACTTCCTAATGTAACATTTAACTCATAAACATACTAGCACTAGTTTATAACATAAATCGTACTTAATATCACTAGAATATAGTTTTGCATTCAACTTCCTAAACTTGTTCAAAGATTATTAAATTAACATACTAAAAATACTTTTAGCATACACAGACTTAATATAATCTTGATCATAATTTCATTAAACAAACTTCCTACTAAAACATATCAACATATTTCATACTTTGCATAAAGTAAATATAATGTAAAATTCCACAAAAAGAGTAGGGTAAGAAGTTATACCGTACTAACACCAAGGATTAGTACTAAGTACTAATTAGGAAAATAATAAGAAATAAGGCCTTACAAGATAGATAATAATGCTTCAAAGATAATAAATCCAAACTCCCAAAATAATGATGATCTTCTAAGTTTTCAAAATAATTAAATCCAAACTCCAAATTAATAATGCTCCATAATGATGATGATTTAGCTAAAAAAGAGTGTTCTAAGCTCTATCTTCTTGAATTTCTTCAACTTATAATAAAGGTATTAAGGTAGTATGATTTAAATGAAGTGAAAATATAAGAAAGAATGTTAGAAAGATTTGATGATGGTGGTGTAAGTGTTCTCATGGCTAAGGGGGTATTTATAATGGATTTGGGCAACTTTGTAGTTCATTAGATTGTATGAAAAAGTATTTTAGGAGTATAGAAGAAGGTTAACTTGTGTAAGTGATTTAGAGTGTGTAAGTGAATGTGTAAGAATTAGAGTGTGTAAGTGAATATGTAAGAGTTTGGAGTGTAGAAGAAAATTAGCTTGTGTAAGGAAATAGTAATAACTTGTGTAAGTGATGAACATCATGGGTTACTATAGAAAGGATTTTGGTTCATCAAATTTTTATTCTGGTATGTATAAGTAAATATACTTTAAAATAATGAGTAAATTTGATAATGAAAATATGTAGTTTACTTAGAAAATTTTGCTTAAACTATACTTAAAGTTAATAATAAAAATACGACTCATTTTTATATATAAAATAATTAAATCAAAGTTATAAGGTTAAAATAATAAGTAGTAATGTTAGTTTAAGGAAGAAAGTTAAAACGTAACATTTTAAAAAACGGTGAATATAATAATAAAATTTTAATTTTCGTACTATAAAATAATAAAATAATATTTTAGTGCTTATAAAAAGATTTTAAACAAAATAATATTTTTTTAAGTTTAATATTTGAAAGAAATTACAAGATCGAAAAAGGTTTAAAAAATTAAAGATGGTTTGAAATGGACAATCAAAGGATTAGAGATTTGAATTGAAAATTCGGAATAATTAATCGGAAGATTAAAATTAAGATTTTTGAGTCTGTTACACCTTCACCAATTTTCCATAGAGCAAAGTCGACTCGATTGTGGGAGTGAAAAGAGGATCGCCGACTCGACAGTATGTGCTGAATTTGATATGTTTTTCCAGAGGCAAATGCCGACTCGACGCAAGGGAGAAAGAAGTGATCGCCGACTCGGCGTTGAAGACTAACCAAAATCCCAAATTGTCTAGAAGAAAAAGCCGAGTCGGCGGTTATGGCTTGTTCTTGAAAGCCGACTCGACGGTTTAGCATTTCAGACGCGCACTTTTATTTTTCAATCGTCATTTCATTAAGCCTTAGGTTAATAAGACTCATTAGTATAAATAAGCCCCTAATTGCTGATTAGGGTTCCTTCTTCTCTCCTTCTTCCTTCCAATAGATTGAATTACTTTTTCCATTAGTTTACATTGAATTTCAACTTTTAATTTAGTTTTTCATTAAGTTCATCATTAATCTTCCTTCAAGCATTGTAAGTTTTCTCTAGTATTTAATTTTTTTAGTCTTTAATTCCTTGTATTAGTTTTAATCTCCCTTTAGTGAACTTTAATTATGTCATCAATCTCTCTTCAATAAAAACTTGTTATTGTTCTTCATTTATTGCTTTTTGATTTAATTGTGGTGTTCTTGGTATTTAATTATTGCTTTTCTTGAATTTGTCATTAATTTCTTTCTGAGTTATGTCTAGTATCATCCTAGGGTTTGTTTTTATTGTCTTTACCATGATTAGTGAGTAGATCCAATTTCTAAGGTTAGGGTTTGAACCTAAAAGTCAAATATGATTTGATTCTTGAATGTGTCTATGAAACTAGGATTGAAGTGGATGAATTGTGCTAATAACCCTAAATTAAACATGCTTTTTCGGACTAGTCAATAGAACTAGCGTGCGAGATTGGGATCGACTTTACTTTAGGATAAATTTTAGTTAAATTCTTATTAATTTGTTCGATAAAACTAGCGTGTGAGAATTAAATTAGTAGGGTATAAATCTAATAGTTAATCAACAAAGCGAAAGTTTGAGATTAACAAGATCATGTTTAACCACGTAATGAATCCGATTTTTCATAGACACTAATGAGAATTTCATCATACAAGACTTTAGAGGATTCTCAACACCCTAGATCTCTTCATCATATAGCTTTAATCCACATTTTCATTGCATTATTAGCTTATTAGTTAAAAACCAATCAATTTTGAGACCATCTCACTTTTAACACGCATTTCATTGTTGGACCGGCTCAATTATTATTATTTTTTTATCAATTTTGAAACTTAAAATACCAATTTTAAGACTTAAAATACCAATTCTAAAGCTTTGGAATTAGTATTTTAAGTTTTGAAATTTGATAATTTCAACACTTAAAAAGTCAATTTCAAGACTGAAACAACCAAATTTAAATTTTAAGAACCAATTGCAAGGCTTAAAATTTCCATTCCAACTTTAAAGTAAACTAACTTAAAAATTGAAATAGGTATCAAAAATTTTTAAATTGGTCTTTTAAGTCTTAAATTGGTCTTTTTTATTTTTTATTTTTTGGAAGAAAAGCAAGATATTATAGCAACATTTTAATTGGTCTTTAAGGTCTTGGAAATAGCCTTAGAATTGGAAAAAAATAAATAAATAAAATTTTAATAGGCCGGCTTAGGCCGTCTCATAGGAGAGTTTCAGGAAAAGGAATGGGATAAGAAATTGAACAAACTCATATAATTAGCCTATTTCTCTAATTAATCACTTTAAGATTGTAATGATCATTTTGAGATTATAAGTGATCATTTTAAGACTATAAAAAAATCACTTTATATTTATAAGTAATCATTTTAAGGTTGTAAGCTATCACTTTAAGACAATAAATATACAATGGGTCAGTCGAATAAAAATAATGTCACCTTTCTCGAGTCGGGGACTCTTTGGCCGCGCTCTCTTTTATGGGTATGAGTTGCCACCGTTTTTCCCTCCCCAGACCTTGACCATAATTTTCTATGGGCGGGATACACTGGGTGTGATGATGATGATAATGATACCTATGCAATGAGTCGGATATGGATTGAGCAAGCTTAAATGAAAATGGGTTGGACTCGAATAAAAATAAAACGGGCTTAAATGGGTCAGGCCCTTTTGGGACCCTCCAACCCAATGAGACTCGTTTATAATTTTAATCTTTTTAACATCAATTGGAATAAGCATGTCAGATTGAGTATTGACTATTATAAATTTATTCTTTATAATCTAATTATTTGCTTTTGTCATTTATAATTAAAAATATTGACTATTACAAAAATTTAGTAAAACAAACATTAGTTAAGGAACTGGCAAGAAAAAAAATTAAACAATTATCATTTATTCATTTAAATCTCTTCTCAATTTCCCTTCATTGTCAACAAACAAAATATTAAAACCTTCTTTTTCAATATTCCAACTCCCTTCCCCCAATCCCCTCAAGTCTAGAGTGTTCATTTGAGTCATCAAGTTGATTTCAAATTAAATGTTTCAGGTTAGTTTGAAATTGGGTATTATGTTCATATTGTTTTTTACACAATTGTAAATTATTTTTAAAGTCAAGTCAAATCGATGTTCAATTATAAAGTAGCATAAATTTCAGATCATCAAATCTGTGTTGAACACCTCTATTCAACACAAATACCCTCTAGCTCACTAGCTGTATATATCGGTGCGATTATCTTTTCTGAATGATGGATGATAGCAACGCACTTTATAAAGAACAAAATACACTTCAAAAGATTATTATCAAAGTAAATTTAGATTCAGTCAAATTTCATTTAGGTGGTCTGAAGTTTTCATAATTATTAAGAGGTGGTCTATAACTCTAAACTTAATTGAAAATTTGTTTTTGTAGGAAAAAATATTTTAAATTCAATTTGTTTATTGTTAAATTGATTTCCATCTTAAATTTTTTATTTAATTTTCCATAAATTCTCTCTATTTTTTTCTTGTAAAATTAAAAATTTAAACCATTACATACTATTTTTAATTTTATTTTCAATTGAAATACTTTTTATATTTTTTGCATATCATACTTTGTTTTAATTTTACTTAACTAATTTTAAGAAATAATACATAATAAATTTTAGTATTTAATTATTCTAAAAAATATTAAATTTTTTTGTTAATCTACAATTTTTATTTAAATTACTGGAGTATTATAATTTATTTATGATGATCTTAATATTGTTGTTAAGGTATAATAAAAACCTTATTGTTTATGCATTTTAGTTGATATTAAAAATGTTGTTCAATGTACTCTAAGCAATATAAAACAATCAAACTTATTATAAAAAACTTAGATCAAGCCAATATTGTAAGATTCACAATTTTTTTTTTCAAATACAAGTTCATATTTCATTAGTTAACATGATTATATTATAAAGGAATACCCAATGAAAGAACATTTAATTATACAAAATTTGAGAAAAAAAATTGCCTTCTACTTATCTTCAATTCTTGTCGCTCGATTCTTAAAAGCTCTCAATTTTAGGTACGATGAAATTTTTGCAGAAAACAAAGTTGGAATAAAATATCGATTTTGCGAGAGATATTTCTTCAAGTTTGCTTAAACAATATATTTATGATAAAATTACACATTTTTATGTGTAGTAAAGACCTCAGAAATTAGCCTTTTGTGAAAAATAAATTTTTATTTTTAACATAATCAAATAATTAAATTTGTTAGATTTTTTAATAATATATAAATAATTAAAATAATGTATTATACATCAAATATGTAATTATTATATCAATTAAATAATAAAAAATAACATGAAACTGATTTTAATTTTACAAGAAAAAAGTTTTAAAAAATTTGAGTATGAAACCCATATTTAACATAAGAAAAAACAAAAATATTAATTATTAAGTATTTTTTTGCTAATAAACATATTTTCACCATAGTTAGAAGTAAGAGGCCACCTCTTTGTAATTATGAAAACCTCAGGACACCTATATGAAATTAAGTTAAACTTCAGGCCACCTATGTGAAATTTACTCTTATTATTAATATAAAAAATACCTATATTTGTATGCTACGACGTTCTATTTTGATTTTTGAAGACGTATGAAATGAAAGGTTATGAATAATGATAAAAATATTATTAATATACCATACTTATACCCCAACAAAGAAGAAGCAAAGAAAAATGTATGCACTGACATACACATTATTAATTATTATCATTTATTATTATTATTATTATTATTATTATTATTATTATTATTATTATTATTATAATATTTTGTCAAAATGACAATATTTCTCTTAGTGCTACATGAAATCTTTATTGAAAATGATCAACACTAACAATCATACCCATTCAAATAATACAAACAAAACAATATGCAATATAATATATAACATTCTAAACATAAATTTAAGGTGTCTTAGGTATGCTGAGAAGCATGAAACCTCTTAATAAAAGCAGAAGCCTTCCAATCAATACCAGGTTCAGCCATCCAATAAAAACCACGCTGATCAAATTCATCATTCATTCTTGACCGTCGGATACTTATTGCCTCATCACCAGACTCGTCGGTTATCTCATGATTTCGGCCGATCCAACGACGACCTCTAAAAAAGTCTATAATGAAAAACAAACAAGAATACTTAGCCCTATTTTTTCCCATTGAAATCACCTACACTTATTTTTGGATCTCTTTAAATTGCCTCTTTTCTCTTAATGAGATTTTAATTAGGCCTTAATGTACCTCTTATTATTCTTACTCAACAAAGGAAAGAACATTTTGGGTTTTGGTCCTACTACCTTTCCATACTAGGCTTCTTATATAAAAGTAGATCAAGACTAAGCTTTTGTTAAAGTGTTAACAATATTTAATTATTTTGGATGTCTCTAATTAGGTTTATTTTAGCTTAGGAATCTTTTTTCTTGTTTGCAAAGTTAATTAGCAGGAGATTTTACTTTCTAGGGGTATAGTTATGGAAATAAAAGGTATAACGTGCATTGGCGTGGGTTGGGGAAGGGGAGAACCCTTTGGGTTAGAAGTGATAATACAACATAAATCGTTTTTATATATGGCGCTGAATATTCCACTTTAACTGAGGGATGATTAAGATTTAAACTCATGACTTTTTGTCACGCTGACTTCTTATACCATATTAAGAAACCAGCTTAACCAAAAGTTTAAATTGATGGTTAAAGCTCCGGTATATGTTATATACTGTTCACACTCAAGTTCCTAATGAGTAACCACAGGAAGTTAATCCTTTACTATAGTTAATTAGTGACAAACTATTACAAAGTATTCTCTCTTGTTTAGTCTTAAATTGATCACTTATAATTTTAAAGTGATTACTTTAATAGTCTTAGAGAGTTAGAGTTATTATTTATAAGTTTAAAGTGATCATTTACAATCTAAATGTGATTAATTAAAGAAATAAACTAATTCTATGATCGAACAAGAAGAGCAAGTTAGGTTTAGATTTTTAAGAGTTATTTTCAGATTAGTGGTTAATAAAGGGGTCTTATATTAACTTCTCTTAGCCTATTGATTTGTATTTAATACGAGACTCTACCAGACATAAATAAAATTTAGGAATAATTACTTAGAATACTTTAACTTTTTCATGATTTTCCTACAATATTCCCATCTATTGATTAACCATGAACAATCAACTTTGGCGGTTATTTTCCTTGAGTAAACCCGGTAACCGGATGATTTGATATAACAAGTTTTATTTTTTTTAAAAATGACATATTAAAATAAAAATTTTAGATTTTTTTAAATATTTAGAATTTTTATGTAAATTTTAATATTTTTCTCTAATTTTTGATTAATTTTCAGTTTACTTTTTTAGTAAATTACCTAAACAGGTCATCAGATTACCTAAGTTTACTTTAGGCAAATATCCTCTAAAATTAATGTTATTCATGGTTAATTAATAGGTAGGATTATTATAGAAAAATTATGAAAAAGTTGAATTATTATGGATTATTTTTTTTGAGCTTTGTTGTTTTCCTTTTATTAAATTGTGTTTGTCATAACATGAGCATTCCATGACAATATTTAGGATACAGAAATTTATAGACCCCGATACAAAATTCATAACATGCACCATTCTCATCCTCATCATATTCCTTCAGTTCTAACATACTTGTTGGGATTCCATCTTCATATATGTTGCTTGAAAGAGGATTTGTTAATGGGTTATTTGTTATATCACAACCCCATCTTTGATTGTTGAGTTCTTCAATATGACGGTGATGCCGGATCGGATATAGAACCCTTCTGAAGATCTGTCAGCCTCTTGTACTTTCTGTTAAATACAAGCAATGCAAAGTCAGATGTCTATATGTTTGTCAATCGGTTGTTTA
Organism: Amaranthus tricolor; assembly: GCF_026212465.1. Taxonomy (NCBI): domain Eukaryota; kingdom Viridiplantae; phylum Streptophyta; class Magnoliopsida; order Caryophyllales; family Amaranthaceae; genus Amaranthus; species Amaranthus tricolor. Next base: position 8,801,567 of record NC_080048.1, on the reverse strand, counting down.
TCGGGCCCAAAGCCGTCTTCGAACTTTTTTAGGCCCTGAGTGAAGTTTAAAACATGAACATATGAATATGAGTGTATTTTTTAAAATGACTACAATAAGTTACTAATATATTTCAATTGAACTAGTACTGATTTGCTACTCAACTAATCTAATTAACGAAAAAAAATAACAAATTAAGAATAACATTATTTAGTTTCCTAAATTCAATTAATTATATTAATGAAAAGATTAAAAATATCAAACCATAACTAATAACCCAAAACCTATAATTAAAGCACAAACACTCATTGTCAAGGTAATGAATCGTCATTGATTATGAAAAAAAATTGACATAGATTATATGGAGATTTACATGTATTGCTTCTCTAAGTAAAATTTTATTTTTAAATTTTTAATTAAAAAATTCAAATATATTTAAATCTTGGGCATGTTGCTCATGTGGTAGAGCCGGCTCTGGATCGGCTTAAGTATAGATTATTTGCTAGTTAATAAAGCCAGTTTTTGACTGATTATTATAGTAAAAAATGTGTTAAAAAGCCAAAAGTCGTTTTAGTGACCATCCTTTTATTGTTTATTCAATTAAAATAAACAAATGTCAAAAGTTAATAAAAAACATGATTTTCCAAACACATTCATAGATTACAATTTGTATGCCTAAGCTAAGATTTAGTATTACCATTCGCAAATTCATCATTAGTGCATTGGTGATTTGTCCCTAAATAAAAAATATTGTGCATATTTTATAAATTGTTGGAACCTTTCTTCATCAAATGGGTGCACCTCGTATTTTCACGATAAGTATTGATATTGATAATAAGTCCAATTCAATTTAACGAAAATGAAAAAACAAAGTTTACCTCTGAATTTGAAATTACAACATTTTTTCCTATCCTGGCATTCTTGTCTATTATGCATTCCCTGCAAAAATAGAAGTACCCAAGAGAAAATATCAGAAAACTTTTATTATTTGATGTGTATGGTGGGACAAAATAGAGATACAAGAGTGCTAGTACTTGATTTTGGCATTTTCTCCTATGCCAATTGGAACACCTCCTTCAGCTACCAGGGATGCAACTTCTGCCTCTGTTTCATAGAAGTCAGCACCAAGCATTACTGTATCCTGCATTGTTTTAGATAAAGACTAAACTCTTTAGTAAATTTTTTTTATTCGGCGTAAGGCTAAAGTGTCTCTATAGGCAGAAAAAAGGGAATCTATTCTTTCTGTAGATGGTGACAAACGAACCCCAAGATGAAAGAAAATACATTTAATTATTAGACTAACTCATGATTCTCAAATCTTAATGAGATTTTCAGTCGCCGGACAATCATATATATTAGTTTTCTTTGGAAGATCATATTGCTAAAGCAAATCAATCATATATCTAGAAGGTGAGGAACTACATATAACTTATTTTCTTAACAATATTCAGATAATTTATTAAAGGGAAATTTGCAAAGAAACACCTTTTAAAACCCCTTTTTTGTAAAGAAACACCTTTTAAAACCCTTTTTTGTAAAGAAATACCTTTTATAATTTTTTTTTGTAAAAAAACACCTTTTAAGAGACTTTTTTTTTTAAAAAAACACCTTAAATCATTTTCCGGTGACTTTTGTCAACTTTCCGGCGTTGACTTTTGTTTTTATTTTTATTTTTATTTTTATTATTAATATTATTTTTTAAAAAAAAATTTATTTTTATTATTATTTAAAAAAAATAAAAAAAATAAATAATAATAATAATAATAATAACAAAAATAAAAAAAATAATAATTTTTTTTAAAATTTTTAAAAAAAAAAATTTTTAATTATTTTTTTTGTTATTATTTTTTTATTTTTCCTTTGTTTTTTATTTTATTTTATTTTTAATTATTATTATTATTTTTTTTTTTATTTTTGTTATTATTATTATTATTATTATTATTATTATTATTATTAATTTTTTTAAAATTTTTTTTAAAATAATAATAAAAATTAAAATAAAAAAAATTAATATTAATAATAAAAAAATAAATAAAAATAAAAACAAAAATATAAAAAAAATTAAAAAAAAATTTTTAAAAAAATAATAATAATAATAAAAATAAAAAGTATAAAAAATATAAAATAACAATAATAATAATAAAAAAATAATAATAATAATAATAATAATAATAATTATTATTATTATTATTATTATTATTATTATTATTATTATTATTATTATTATTATTTTAAAATTTTTTTAAAATAATAATAAAAATAAAAATTTTTTTAAAAAATAAAATTAATAATTAAAATAAAAATAAAAATAAAAGTCAACGCCGGAAAGTTGACAAATGGCATAGTCAACGCCGGAAAGTTGACAAAAGTCACCGGAAACTGATTTAAGGTGTTTTTTTTTTAAAAAAAGTCTCTTAAAAGGTGTTTTTTTACAAAAAAAATTATAAAAGGTGTTTCTTTACAAAAAAGGGGTTTTAAAAGGTGTTTCTTTGCAAATAATCCTTTATTAAATCATATGCACTTCTTATTTATTTAAAGTTATAGAAGATATTTATTACTAAAGGTCAATAAAAAACAGCCTCTCTGTTATCATCTACTAGAAAGTCACCTTAATAGCATTGACATAATAAAATCTTGTTGTTTAGTTTACGACAATTATGTGTTAGAACATGTATGTGTAGAGATAATTCGCCAAATATCATACTTGCAGATGATTTTACAATATATTTACTCGATTCTTAACATGTATGCA